>NC_059471.1:190483993-190783993 GCF_018139145.2 Gymnogyps californianus | reverse complement strand
CAACTGGGAAGGAACAACCCCAGGCACCAGTACCTGCTGGGGCTGACCAGCTGAAAAACAGCTTTGCAGAAAAGGACCTGGAGGTCTTGGTGGACACCAAGATGACCATGAGCCAGCAATGTGCCCTTGCAGCAAAGAAGGCAAATGGCATCCCGAGCTGCATTAGGAGGAGTGTTGCCAGCAGGTCGAGGGAGGTGATCCTTCCCCTCTACCCAGCACTGGTAGGGCCATACCTGGAGTGTTTTGTCCAGTTCTAGGCTCCTTGGTGCAAGAGAGACACAGGTATACTGGAGAGAGTCCAGTGAAGGCCAGCATGTATGATTAAGGAACTGGAGCATCTCTTATATGAGGAAAGGCTGAGAGAGCTGGGACTCTTTAGCCTGGAGAAGGCTCGGGGGGGATATCATCAATGTTTGTAAATATCTGAAGGGAGGGTGCAAAGAGGATGGAGCCAGGCTCTTTTCAGTGGTGCCCAGTGACAGGAGCAGAGGCAATGGGCACAAACTAAAACACAGGAGGCTCTGTCTGAACATCAGAAAACACTTTTTTACTGTGAGGGTGACTGAGCATTGGCAGAGGTTGTCCAGGGAGTTTGTGGAGTCTCCCTCCTTGGAGATATTCAAAAGCCATCTGGACATGGTCCTGTGCAACGTGCTGTAGGTGGCCCTGCTTGAGTAGGGGGGTTGAACCAGATGACCTCCAGAGGTCTCTTCCAACCTCAGCCATTCTGTGATTCTGTGATTTGATTTTTGACAGTACTGAGAGGTGCTGTCTCACCTAAAGATAAGAAAAAATAGCAAAAGGCAAATATGATTTTTTTTGTTAGGAATTCTGTTGTGGCAGTTTTTCCTTATTATAATTTCTGTTGGTTTCTAATATTTTACTTTGATTTGGAACAGCTATCTAGACACTTGTATTTTCCATCTGAAGAGAGATCCAAAAATTTGATGTTTATCTATTAGCTGCATTGACTTCATCTAAGTCAATGAGTTTAACCGTTTTTTGTTGAAAATTATGTCAGAGGTCTGTCAATGTCCAGTAGCAAAATTTTGAAACTAGAATTATTTGGGAATTTTATGCCAGACAGTTTTTATTTTATCATGAGAACAGGCCAGTTCTTTGAAATCAAAACTTTCTGCAGGAATTCAAACACTAGGAGTGGAATTTCTGATCACAGTGAGAGAACACATGAAAAATATTTCCATCTCACCTGGGATTAAGGTATTTGCATGAGTTACAGAAGACCAATATCTGATCCTGCTCCGCCTCGTTCAGACTAGAAAAATGTAACCATGGTGAATGCTTTCACTGTGGGGGTAGTTAGTTCAGTAAAGGGCAAAGGGTGTTTCTGTCAGGTTTCTCACTTTGAACATTCTTGGTTTCATTCCAATGCAATGCAAGACAATTTTTGATCTCTCAAAAAACTATGCGATGGGAAATAATTTCCTATACGGCTCTGCTAACAATATAATGTTATGAGCACTTGTTTGGCTTCTTTCCCATGCTAGAGAGCTCCAGCAAACGTTCTGCAGTTCTCAGATTTTCCATTAGTAATAATTTACATAAAGATTGTATATAATGTCTAAAAAGGGATAACATAAGTACCAGCTGGATAGAAACATAGTGACTCTTTTGCTATAATGTATATTTAATAACTTCAGCCTAGGCTTGCAGAGATGATGTCTAACACTATTGAAAGAAAGTAGTTACAGTATATGAGGTCATGCTTTTATGACTACAAATGCCAAGGAACATTAATAGGTAATTGAATTCTTTATGTGTCCATTCACAGAGTACAGACTCTTACGATACTTGCCACCCACATCTGAGAAAAGCAAGCCTGTTAAGTCTTAGGAAACAGGCACTGGTCATCAGCTTTCCTGCATACCAGACTCCTTTTATAGCCATCGAAAAATCTTCTGGCTTGGCTCTGCATGCAGAAATTTTTCTCTCAAGTGGATTGAGGTTGTCATTAGGGTCATATATCTCCAAGCTGCCACTTCGACAGATCAGACGCTCTTGCTTTTTCTGTCACTGATCAAACCTACTTAGCCCAACCAAAAAGGTACCCATTTGAGATCTTACCCAGTAACTTACAGCTTGTCAAAGGACTAGTCTCAGTGGGAATGATTTATAGTTTCTGGTGTTATGTATGATATACAGTGAGAAAAATTAAAATTAGGACAATTATCTAAACTACAGTAAGTGAACTCCCTGCTTGGGCTTGCTACTTCTCTTTTTTTCAGTCCTGGAAGATTTTCTGCTGCACTGTAATCCTTCTTCAGACTTAAGTGGTGTCATATAATAATACAACTTTGCTATGAGTCTAGCACTTGCTGCCTCTATTTAAATACAAGTTTAGTCCCTAATCCAGCAGATGGGAATGCTAGTTGAGATTCATAAGTCATCCATGGAGAGAATTTCCCTACATTTGTGCCTTCATTTAAATTGAAAAGGTGTCATTTTTATCTGTGGCGGCTGTGGAGTCTGTCACATGCAATTAGTTTTGGCCGTTGTATTCTGATGTTTGACTTGGAGGCCTTTGGTGTAGAGGTTTTCTAGCTCCAAAACAGATCAAAAGCATGGCTCAAGAGGACTGATCTTCAGGAGTGGTATTCGCTACAAAAAAGGTGACATTGTCTCAAGAACAGATCAAGAATCAGAGCAAACTGCATTTTCAGCAAATGAAAAAGAGTTTTCAAAAGCTTTCAGGAAACTTGTTTTCTTTTCCTGTGACAAAGAGCCTACAAAGGCATGAGTTCAGCCACAGGTTGATGCTGACATACATTTGGTCTTTGTTAGGCCTTGTCCTACAAGTAGTTTGCCTATGTGTTTAGCTTTACACAGCCACATAGTGCCAGTGACTTCAGATGGTTTATTGATTTGAATACAATTAACAAGTGTGTTTTGGGGAAAAATAAAAGGATTTTCACGTGCTTAAAAAAATAACTCAGTAAAGGTACCTATGTAGCTGAGGAGCAATTAGAGAAGACAACTGATCATATCTAACAGCCATTTCTGACTAAAGCAGCAGTTCTGTTTCTTCCTACTTCCCTCCCTGCTGCCCTTTGCGCAGTCTCATGACCTTCCTTGTGCCACCTCTGGTGCTTCTCTGCTTCCTTGAGTAGCCAGTTCAACTCAATAGACCAGAAGAAAAGTATTCATCTTTTAATTAATTAGTTTCCTGTCAGCTTAGTGAGCTGAAGTGGTTGTGGAGGAAATCAAACACCAGAGAGGGCAGAAGGAGAGGGACACGATGGTGTAGCTGGGAGCAGAGAAGTTCTTATGGAAGTCCGCAATGAGGGGGCCAGATGAAGGGAGAAGTCACCGCAGAAGCAGAAGTGGTAGGACTACTAAAGACAGCCATGAGACAGTTTTACTACAAAGTGATGCCCAGAGGGGATTAGGGATTGGGTCTTGAAGATGGGACAGGCAGAGGCAAGCACGGGTGGCTGGTTGGTCAGGAGACACTCTAGAATTCATGTCTTCTATACTATCACTGGGAAACTGGCTGTTCTACATACCACAGAGCAAGAAACAAATCTGCGAGTCCCACAGATTATCAGTATGTTTGCACACCTTGAAGTACAGTACTGTCTGGATTCTGGCTTGTTCAATGGGCAGTAGTAAAATAATTACAGTATATAAGCTAAGGACTGAAAAACAAGTCATTCAGTAGTCAAGCATCTAGTTCTAATGAGCAATGGGTGTATTGCTGTCTCAAAACTGTTGGATAGAATATGATGCATTAATGCTGAAAAAAACAGAAGCTGTTGAAATTATTCTGTGTTTTCACTTCTTCATTGCCCATATGGTGTATTTCTTCTTTTCTGTATGTATTAGGCATGAAAAATTACAGCAGAATTTCTGACAGCTGTTTAATATGTGCATCAGCTGTACTCCTTTACTGGTAACGACTAAAGGATTCACAAGACATTAATAAAAAGAAGCAGTATGAACAACATGGTTCATCAGATTAGAGCTTTTCATATATTTTCCTTGGTTTTTTTCTATGTATGCATTCTCTTACCCTTTGCTGCTCTGTTATTTGGTTTCCATCTTCTTCCCACTCCCTTATACGGAGTGACTGAAGTCTTAGTTTACTTTTCTCATCCATGTTTTGCCTTCCTTTCTCAAAAAAAAGTATTTTAATATAGCTTGATAACATCTTGTATTTATGTGTTACTAAGGGAATATGTACAAAAAGGTACACAAGAAAAGAAAGTCAGCAGTCTTTGTGCCTACGTACATGTCTACCTCTCAATGCTTTTTTCTTTCATTTCTTTCTTTGCTCATTTTTCCATGAATGACAAAATATAGTACCAACAGCCAAGGCTATCCAACACTTCCTGGTACAGGGTCTATTTTCAGTTTGTTATAGCTTTGTCAAACATCAGCCATTTGAGATGAAAGCTTTGCTGCCTCACATCCTACCCAGCATAATCCTTTTTTTAAGATTTGTTTATTGTTGTTTCTTTTTTGTTTTATTTGCTTGTGGATGTGGAACAATAGAGGAGAGAAAGAAGTTGATTTATTGTTAATGCCAGATAATTAAAGTGTTTCCTAGAACACGAATTGTGGAGAATATTTTGCCTTCTTTTGTCAGGGTTAAAAATTCTTGTGCCTGTTTCACTGGAAATTTTACTGACAGCTAGAGGCTCATTTTGGAGGCATTTTGAACAAAAGTTAATGGCTACATCCAGCAAACAAGCGAAGTGGATGTACTGATCTCCTCTTGGATAGTCTTGTGGTTAGGGCCTTCAACTGTAGAAGTATGGGAGGTCCTTGTCTAATACTTTGTCTTTTTATACTGAATCTCCCACACAAATCCTGTAACCTCTAAGGTAAGGAAACATTCTGTCTCACCAACTACGTACTTAAAATATTTTGTACTGAGCAGAACAGCTTTGACAAGAAATGTTCTTTTTCTGATATATCTTTTTGTGCAGAATCCCTGCTGTGAAGGAGCAACCCCTGCTTCTGGATAATTATCCACTCCATTTAATGTGGGATAATTGCGAGTGTAGTCACACTTAGAATATATAAACTGGGCAATTTCTATAATCCTGGCAACTTTATTATGCACTATTAGCATACTTAGCAGGTATGCACTATATATGCACACTTAGCAGGTAAGGTTTGGGAAGAAAATATACCCTTCTTTCCTGGTTTTGTAAATATGCCCTGTAAATGGCCTTTTTTTTTTTTAAATAAAATCTATTTGTCAAGTTCAGCCTAGCTTCACAAATGCCATCAGATGAAGTAAAACTGCCTTTTTGTTAAGTCAATTATTCCCTCCAAAAATGCATCCAACTGTAAGACTAATATTTCTAATCTGTGCAATGAATACTTGAATTTTTGCAGAAAGTAAGTCTGGGTTTTCTCTTTTCATGTTTTGTAAAGAATAGGTGAATTTGATTCTAACTTTGCCATATTATAATCTTCTAAAAAATTGTCTTCACAAAAACTTGTCACAAGTTGGTAGCTCAGTTTGAAACCTGTCAATACCATGTAGCTCAGCAATCATTCACCTTAGGCTCAGTAACCTGAAATGGTTACATGACTCCGAATAATGTATTGGAGATAAAAATTTCAGGAAAAAAGTCAGCTAACATTCTTTAAATCTTACTGATTTCTCTTTTGAAAAATCTGATGTTTCTATATCTCATTATTCATGTATAAAATATGAATAAAAACTCTTCCTTAAACCCATATGACATTTGAAAAAAAAAAAAATTCAAGAATCCAAGAGCTTCATATGCAGCAAGGGAGTAACTTCATAAATACCTAAAATAGATACATTGCTCTGGAGCAATCAAATATAGACTCAGTTCCAACATTTTACAATTTCCTGATGTTAGTTAAGTCAAATAACGTATATCTATTTATTTCTTCTGGACTAGCTTATCTTTCCTGTTGAGAGGATGCCTTGTTTAAAGCAGATAATTCACTTAAGATTTTGATCCACTCAGATGATTAAGAGAAGTTTTCCTGTCATCAGTGTGCTTTGCATCAGATGGCCAGCTATATCAAATAACAACAAATTACAGACTTGTTTTATCAAGGGTATGCTATGCTTTTAAAGGTCTGCTCAGCACTGCAAAAAAAGATTCTACTCCTTCTGCCAGAAGAATGCTGCATTTTCCTTTGAATTCAATTTGCAATTCAAATCATGTCTTCAAAACAGGATTATCAAACATCAGGTCTATGCAGGATTCCTAAAACATCTTAATGCAAGTTGGCAGTCACTTATCACACATTATTAAACAGTTTTCAAAAATCACAATGTTGTCACTGTAATTAGAAGCCTCTTTATATTGTACTACTTAAGTGGCTTGTTAATCTGAAAAGAAAGTTATTAATAGAAGGGTCTTAATTGGTATAATTACATTAAAAGTAGTCTTGTTGTGAAGTCTGATAATGCTCTAGTTGCTTTACAGACTTTCACATCTTTGGATGATCATTATAAAATGCCAGTGATTTTGAATTAGCTTTCAGAGATAATTACGATTTAAATTGTAAACCCCGTTTTAGTATAGTATAGCATGAGTATACCTTCTGCTTTGAAATTCTAATATAACTAAGGATGAAATTCTACCATGGCTGCCATCACAATTTTGGTATCAATTTTTTTTGTGGGAAAAATAATTCATGATTTTCTTTTGTCTTTTGAAGGGCAGGTGAATCTGGTGAAAAGCAGATCATCAAACTACAGTGAGATCTTAAAATACCACAGATGGTAATCTTGGTGTACTTCAGGGGTCAGTGAAGGGAAGATGATACTGTTCTCAAAATACTAATTTTTGTAAGTATTTTTAACGTTCCCACCTATAAAGAAAATTAAGAATTGAATTTGGAAAGCCAGATGGGATTTCCAGAGTTGCTGCTGCATGGATGGGAGTGGGAGCCTTGCCATTCTCAGTTATGTCCACTCTCATTCACAGAGTTATCCATGATTTGTCACAGCATACAAATGATGGAGGGGAAAAAGAATATTTCACAGAACCATTCAGATTGGAAGGGTGCTCATCTACTCCAACCACCTGGTCAGAGCAGGATCAACACTCAGACTGTATTGCTCAGGGCTTTGTCCTCTTGGATCTTGAAAACCTGCAAGGATAGAGTTTATGCAACCTCTCTGGGCAACCTGCTCCAGTGCTTAATTATACTCATAGTGAAAAATGTTTTCCTTGTATGAGGTCAGGACATCCCATCTTGCAATTTATGGGCACTGTTTCTCATTTTCCCACCGAACCTAAGTAAAGAGCCTGGCTCTATCCTCTTGGTGGTCCCTAAGTTCCCTTGAAGCTGCCTCTTCTGAACAAGCTGAACAACTCAGCTCCCTCAGCCTCTTCTCACAAGGTAAATGCTCCAGTCGCTGATGATCTTGGTGGCTCTTTGCTGAACTCTCTCCAGTTGGTCAATGTCTTTAATGCACTGAGGGGGCCCAAATTGAATGTGGGGCCCCACACAGTGGGGACCCCCACTGGAAGTGATTTAATGAGTGCTAAGTTGAGGGGATTAATCACTTCCCTTGACTTACTGGCTGCAGACTTTTTTTTTTTTACAGCCCAGTACACAGCCTGAAGAACCAGACTTTTTTTTACCCATTGTTGTGGTTTAACCCCAGGTGGCAACTAAGCACCACACAGCTGCTCGCTCACTCCCCCTCAGTGCTATGGGGGGAGAATCAGAAGGGTAAAAGTGAGGAAAACTCATGGGTTGAGATAAAGACAATTTAATAACTAAAAAGAAATCTTTAAAAAAACTGTAAGAAAAAAACCAAAACAAAACAAAGAGAAAGGAAAATAAAACCCAAGAAAAACAGATGATGCAAAAGAAAACAGTTGCTCACCACCAACCAACCGATGCCCAGCCAGTCCCTGCCAACCTCCCCCCCCCCAAGTTTTATTGCTGAACACGACATCATATGCTATGGAGTATCCCTTGGGTCAGTTGGGGTAGGCTGTCCTGGCTGTGTCCCCTCCAAGCTTCTTGTGCAACCCCAGCCTACTTGCTGGCAGGGCAGTGTGAGGAACAGAAAAGACCTTGATGCTGTGTAAGAAAAGCTCAGCAGTAACTAAAACATCAGTGTGTTATCAACACTATTTTCAGCACAAATGCAAAACATAGCCCCATACAAGCTACTATGGAGAAATTTAACTCTATCCCAGCCAAAACCAGTACAACCATCTACCTAGACTATAACATCCCAACATAGATACAAGAATGCTGTGGGAGATCTTCTCAAGGCCTTGCTAAAGTCAAGGTAGATGACATCCACTCTCCTCCCCACATCCACAGATGTAGTCACTTCATCATAAAAGGCATTTGGCATTGGATTTGTTAACCATGGTATACTCTTAGCATATCCATGCTGGCTATTCCCAATCACCTTCTTTGCCTTCTTGTGCCCAGAAATAGCTTCCAAGAGGACATGTTCTTTGATTTTCGCAGGGACTAAACTGTGGCCAACCAGATTGCTGTTCCTCAGATCAACAAGATCTTAAGATGAATGCAACATTTGCCTTTCTCCAGTCATCAGGACCTCTCCTGATTTCTAGTCTTTCAGATATGGCGTGAAGCAGCCTCACAGTGATGACGGCAAGTAATCAGATGCATACCATCTGATCCCATGGATTTGTATGGTTCAATATTTCTTAAAGATATTTGACTCTATTCCCTTCCACTGCTGATAGTTCTCTTCTTGAATCCTGTCTCTAAGCACAAAGGCCAGGGACACCTGGCCAGGTGAAGACTGAGGCAAAGAAGGCATTGAATATCTCACCATCCGTTCATGTCCAGGCAGTGTTTCTATATTCTTCTTGGTAGCCTGCCATCGCTTCTACCTCCTATATACTGCCTTTTTACACTGGAGCTTAGCTGTGTTCCCTGTTTAGGCAAATGGGTCTTCTGAAACATCTCATTTCCCTGAGTATCAGGATGGACTGTTTTTGCACTTGGAGGTTTCCCTTAAGGACCTGCCAGCTCTTTTGAACTCCTTTTTGCTTTCAGAGATCCCTCCCACAGGATCCCATATATCAGTTCCTTGAAGAAGGCAAAGCTTGCTCTCCTGATGATGGGGTCTGTATATTTGTCTTTCTCCTTCCCCTTGGGATCTTGAACTCCACTGTTTCCTGGTCACTACAGCCAAGGCTGCCATTGATTATCACATTGCCAACCAGTTTTTCTTGTTCAAGATTATGGTTGGCCCACCTAAAATCTGTGGTAAGAAGTTGTCCCTGACACCCTCCAGATACCTCCTAGATTGTCATCCTGCTGTGTTGCCCCTTCAGGAGATGTCAGGGAAGATAAAGTCTCCCATAAGAGCCAGAGTCTGTGGTCTAGAGACTTATTTGAGTTGCTTAAAAAAAGGTTCATTCACTTCCTGACCATGATCAGGTGGTCTGTAACTCCAACTACAGTGCCATCCTCAGTGGTCTCTTCTCTGACCCTGACTCGCCCAGTCTGTTGCTTATTCCAGAGAAGAGCTCCACACACTCAAACTACTCCTTCACATACTCCTTCACATAAAAGGCAATGCCCTCTCCTCTTCTCCTCTGCCTGTCTTTTCTGCAGAACTTGTGTCCCCCCATCAGTGAGGTCCTGTCATTTGAGTTGTCCCACCACTTAGCAACTGTTCCAGTGACGTCATAGTTCTGTGTCTGCATGCAGAGCTCTTATTCCTCCCAAGCTGTGTGCAACTGCATACGGGTGGGAACTCTTGCCCTCTTTAATCCTTCCTGAGGGCTCTCTTATTCCCACCACCGTGCCTCTTGTGCTAACAATTACTAACCTCTGTTCCCTCACTTAACCGCAAACCCTTACACCACTTTACTGAGGTGCATTGCCAAGCTGGCCGCCTCTTCCAAATGGACCTCATCTTTTGCCAGCAGTCCTCATTCCTGAAACAGGGACCCATAGTTGTCATAAGAACCCTTTCTGTGTGAATTTGTGTGGATGGGCTTTATGGGTATCTGTGGGCGTGGATGGAGAAATACCCACAAAACAGCAATCTGAAGAGAGGAGAAGTACATGCTGAGAAGTAGCATGTGAAGAAGATCTTCCAGGATTTCCACAGACTAGTGGTCCTTTTGAATCCACAAGAACTGGTAAACTCAGGACATGAAGAGTTTGCTGAATCTGTACTTGGCCATTAGCTTACACTGGCATCAACAATGGGTTGTGTAGCTCAGACCACATCAAGAAGCAGTGGTGGCTGCTCTATGCAGATGAATACTACAGGACTGCATATACAGCTGGTGAAACAAAGGACCGTTGGAGGGACTATTCTCAACACCTACGTACAAGCCACTGATGCATCAATATGACCCTCTGCTTCTGAGTAAGCAGCTGAGGTTGGCCTTTTAACTGTTGCTCCAACTAGTAACTATGTATGTGTGTTTAAGTGAACTATGTAAGGGAAATGTACTGTGTGAATAGCTATCTGCTATTAATAACAACAGCTTAATTCATAAATGCTGTAATAAATATTGGCTGTGAACTGCATCTCCCTCTGACTTGATCCCCTATCAGGGAAAAAGAAATTTACCACATGGTCATAAAAGCCAAACTACTGCTTGTGACACCAGCCACGCAGCCAGCTGGTAACTCAGAGGATGTTCAAACCTACCAGGCCTTTCCCATTCACCTGTAGGATTGAGGAAAATTCCCCTCGGATTCCCATGTCCTTCACCTTTGCCTCTTGAGCTCTGTAGACCCCATAGATTTGCTCCAGGTCTCCCTTGGTGCCTGTGTGGATGAGCAATGAGAAATCATAGTCTGAGGGCATCATGATCCCCAGCAGTTTCTCCACAATGTCCTGGATCAGGTCCACAGCAAACAGCAAACCTCCCATGACAGCAGCTCCATCCCCTACATAAGAGGATCTTGAACCATTGTCAGCCACCACTTCATCTTGGTGCTAATGCACATTTCAGGCTCCAGAGTCTCCTCAGTGGAGCTTGTGCTCCTTTGTTGGCTCTCAGGGCACTGTAAGCTCAGATCTGAAGGCAGAGGAGGACCCATTCTGTTGGTGCCAGAAGTCATAGGCTTCCAGTTTCCCCCACTGTGGAAGTCTCCATCCACCATGGGTTCAAGCATAGCCTCATTGCTTACTTCATTGTGTGGCTCAGGCTTTTGCCTCTGTAAGGTGTCTGGGAAGACCCAGTGGTCTCCTCTTCCTCCTCCATGATGGTGTGCAGTCAGTCACCTCACCCCTTTACCTGGCAGCCTCAACAGAGCACACCTCCCACAGATGAGGCCACCATTAACCCCAGCCCAGAGACTCCCTGCAGCCTGTCACCTGGCCACAACATGGCCACCTGCCCTCCAGACTGCCATCAGGGTCGAGGTCTTTTATGTGCCAGGGTGCTTTCTCCAGCTGGTGACGGAGACTGCACCACACAGCACATCACCACCATTGCTGCACAGTCCCATACCACCTGGAGCAGGTTTTTTTAAGCCTTCTCTAAACAAGCTGCCCTACTAACTACCGAACTCTGTTTGCTGCATTCCTATTTAGCAGCTAAATAGG
This sequence comes from Gymnogyps californianus, assembly GCF_018139145.2. NCBI lineage: Eukaryota > Metazoa > Chordata > Aves > Accipitriformes > Cathartidae > Gymnogyps > Gymnogyps californianus. The sequence continues at coordinate 190,772,457 of NC_059471.1, read as the reverse complement.
TGTCCCCACTGTGGATGAACAGCAGATTGCTCCCTAATCAGTAGGAAGCTAATGACTAAAGAGGCAGGCAATTTTTAATCATGAACCAGCCTAAAAAAGCCTCAGTCAGCCAGATGCTGTTATCTGTGGATGTTCCTAGAAGCTACAAGAAACAGCAATCTGAAGAAAAATAATAAACAGAACAAACCCCAAACGAGAATAAGTAAATAAAAGAACAAACCCCAGCTACTGGGGGGAAAAGAGCTACCAACGGGAGGTGTATGTGGTGTAACAGCAGTGCTGCTGATAACAGTACCTACTTTTACCACAGATCATTGCTCGGTAGAAATCTGTCCAATCATCGTTATTGCTCAGGTATAAACACAGATCATAGAGTAGTCTACAACTTCTTGTATTCCCTCTGAAGACAGATACAGTTGTCTCTCATTAAGCAAGAACTTTTCATCACTCAATTTTAGATGTGTAGGAGTTAAATGTATGAGTCACAGCTAGTCACTCTGAGCTCCCTTTATAGTCTATGGAAAGAAATAAGTACTACTAGTGGGTGATTCATCTGGCTTACTTAGACACCAGTCTTAGGGTGATGTGATTCATCCTTTAGAGACAGCAATTTCTTTTTATATTTGATGTTTAGTTAATCACACTCTTTCTTGTCAGATCACCCCTAGCTGTGGTGTTTGCCGCCTTGAGGCCAGAGTAGTTTACCTCATTTTCACAGATTCACAGAAACACAGAATCACAGAACAGCTGAGCTTGGAAGGGCCTCTGGACATCCGTTAGAGCCAAGCAAAGGTGGAAGGAGGACTGTATGAATTAACATCTTCACCAAGAGTAACCACTAAATAAGGTTCCAAGAAATGTTTAGTTTGGTTACCTCAGATATTATTAGGCATACAACTTTCTTTTAGAATTTTTCATCAAAAGCAAGACTATTTGTAGAAACTCAGAAGAAATTAACCTTGAAAGCTCCTTTGGATTGTAGAAACACAACCAAATAGTTCAACCAAATTACTCATAGGACCCAAAGATAACCTGGGTGCTGAATCAGTAGTATTTTGATTTATCTAGCTGTGGGCATAATGCAAAGGAGTTTAGCCAGCGGGTTTCATCTTACACGGATGACTTTGGTTTCTTTGCCTCTTCTTCCTCCAATCCATCCTGCTTAACCCCTTCCCGCCGCCAAATTTTAATCAATTCTTGAATCAGTTGGTGATGGCAATACTACTGCCTTTTGCCCTTTTATAATACTAAGGGATTGAAGTTGCATTTGACTTTGACAAAGTAATGGAGTAAAATTAAGATTTAATTACTTTTATGTGAAGCAGAAAACTAAACAAATAACATCATAGGCATCAGTTAGTCATTTACAATTAATTGTTGATCTCCAAAGGTTCCCAGCGCATCAATCTAAGTTTTGTAAGGAAACAACTTATGGTGCCCGTGACCCCCAGCCGCCTTCTTCCTTTTGAAAGCCACAGACTTGTTTCCAGTGAAACACTGCCCCTTTGAACTTCCCTTTCCACATTAGTTTGAGCTGATCAAACCTAGTGTTAGCAGGAGGCTGCCCCACACCTTCTGGCTCCTAGTTTCAGGGTTTTACCACCTCTCTTCTGCTGGTCTGATCCTGCAGTGAACTTTCTTGCCTTCCTAAGCCAGCAGGAAACCTAGAAGAGGGTAGTATTCTGCCAGTTTACCTGTTTGAATTAGTTCAGTCTGCCAGTGTTGGCATCAAGGGATGGGAGGAAACAAGCGACCAGACGAACTGTGACACCTTTGACTTAGATAGACCGAAGCTGTCAAAACAGCATCCTCAGGTTGTAGTTTGGGTTATGTCTAAATCACCACTGACTCCCCAAAGCAGTCCCCTTCCTTCTTAACTGTGCCCACGTGCACATTTCTGTGCCCACATTGGTGTGGGTGGATCACAGCAGCCTCTTTTATTATGTGGCTCTGAAGACAATTTAATTGGCACAACTCAGCAGGCATCTCAGAAAGCAAAACAGAATGAAAGGGTGAGCTGATAACCTCTTACAATGGTAAGAAATCCAGCTCTGGCAGTGCTGTTCTCTATTCTAAAAGCATACCAACCATTTCAGTTGAAATTACACACAAATAAGAACTCCAAGATGTGTCTTGCTTAAAAAGCTCAATTTTCCTAAGGGTTCAGCTTATGTAAATAAATTTGAGATTGTTACAGCTCACATGGAGAAAAGGGAGAGGTATGAGGGAACCACCGATACAAGAAGTAGCAGTATGAATGGCCCATGTTTTCCATTGCCCAAGAAGGCAATCCTAAGAGCTGTTTCTAGCTCTGAAAGAACCGAATAACTGTATGACATCAGAGAATTTATTCCTGTCATTGATTCATATATCTTTAAGTAAGTGCTGAATGAAGATGTCTTTCCCATGCCACGATTTTATTCCATGTATAAATATTTGTGTATTCAATATATAAAACATTTCAGAATTAGACCACTGTATTTTTTATGGTTTCATTAAACCATTCCCAAAATATGTATGTGTTGAAGCAGGAGCGTCTTCCAGCTGCCTGAAGAATTATTCTTTGTTACATAGAGAAGACATTTTATTACTTATTTTGCTTTGCCCCAAGAGTCAAAGTTAGTTTAGCTTTTGAACAAAGTCCAAAGTACAGTGGTAACTAAAGGTCACAGTTCTTCCATGTAAAAGCTCCGCTGATAAATCTTCTCGACTAAAGCAGCTCAATTTTCTGACAAGTTTAGCTCAGAGCTGATATCATATTAATTTAATAAGCAGATGTGGGACTTGTTTTATTCTTTTTCTTTTCCCTTCTTTTGATTTGAAGTAATGTACAGTCATTAATATTGGTGCATTAATTATGACAAAGTAATATATGATCTTATGGAATCAGGAAAGCATAAAAACAGATGGCTCACAGTAATGCATGAAATGCAGATGAAAAAGGACGTAAATTTTGAAGGTCAGATGAATATCCTGACACTGGGTATTTCTATATCAGCGTAGTGTGCACTGACCTCTTTGTCTCAGCTGACAAAATGCAATGTTTGGTGATTGTTTATGGAAGCAGAAACAGGGAAAACAGTGTCTACTGAACTGTACAAAAACTCAGTTAGGAGAGGCCTAGGAATAGGAAACACCTGTGAGAAAGTCAGGAAACAGCAAATTCAATCCTCCTCGCTCCTTCACAGGCAAGGAAAAGGTGACAGTTGCTAAAGTTGTAGCTGTAAATCCTGCAGACTGTGAAGCAGTGCGATCTAGTTCAGGTCTAGTTCCACAGGCTGCTGTATCTTACTGTTAGGGATCTCCACAAATCGCTCATTCACTAGTTTGTTGATGAAGCCAAGGAAGGCTCTGACAACTCAGAAATGCAAGTCTTCGTTCTTTCTATCTTTTACAAGCTGAACAGCTTTTAACGTAGCTTGATTTGCAAAACTCCAGGCTGAGATTGCCAGGGTAGCAGGCATAAAAAACATCTTTATTTGGAAACTGAAGAAACAAGCTCTCGCTGTTAAATATAGACTCCAATAATGTGGTTACGCTTGTGCATATTATGACCAAAATTAAAATGGCTGCTACATACACTTAACTGTGATTTTTTTGTGTGTTTGTTAGCGTGGCCTATGTACAGTGGGTGCTATAGGCTAGCATTTGTACAGAATCAGAAACTATGATGAAATTATGGGACTATTTGTGCAATACAGATTCAGTGAATCAAATGTTTTGCAGAAGTACCAGGCTAACTATATGTGTACTGAGATTAGGAATGCATATGCAGAATATCCGTGTCTGGGATTTCTGCGTGGTCAGGAGTCTAGCCATAACTCTGTGCCTTGCAATCCTTGACAGATGCACAGTACCACTCACTCTGCCTGGACACATTTTCAGTGCAAAAAGATTAAATATATCTGGGGAAACCCAAACATATGGTAACTTGTTTCCAGCATCATGCAGATTTGAAAAACAGGGCAGGGCTTGTAGATGAGACTCTTACAGACTTGTCAGCGCCACAGACACTATGCTGCAGCCGTAGAGTTGTAGAAGCAATGAGAATATTTAACGTACAATACAGCTTGTTCATTTCTGACAGTGAACCTCTCTAGTGCACAGATGGAGAGATTTCTTAGCTGTAAACATGACTGTGAAAAGTAACATATTTTCCATGCTGCTTGCAAATATATGCTTTCCGGAGATACTGAGTATTAAAACGGCATGGGGCTCACTAACATGGAAACTTAGAAAAGGGGATTTTATCACAGTGAACTGTTGCATAAGCCATGTTGTTAGGTATGCTCATTCAATAGGCAGAGCGCTGAGATCAGCTGATTTGTCATGAAAAGAAGTTGCCAGTCAGTTCACAGTGGGGCACGTGCTGTCCTTTCATTGTGGGAGGTTTGGTTTTTTTCCTGAGTATCTAAATGGGATTTGGTTTTACTTTATGAAAGCATCTGATATTCCTGGTGAGAAATAATATTTTTTAAATTAGAGGAATACATATGCTACTGGTGTACTATTTTTTGGTGTTAACTGGACGATGGGGGGGGGGGGCAGTGCTGAAGCACATCAAAAACATCAACTTTGTGCAAAACAGAGGGCAGAAAGTTACTGCTCTCAACCAAAAAGGGGTTTGCTGCCACCTTATGGGTTTGTGAAGTATTTTTCTCCTAAAGGTAATGCAACACTATTATGAATAGTTCTTAAAATTCTTTTCCTTAATATATAGATGATCTTGTGAGAGCCTAACCTGTCCCTAGTCCAAATTTATTTTAATTTTTAATTGCATTTTAATAAAAAACCACCCTGCCATATTTTTGCCTTATTTAACTGCCTCATTTGGTGCTTTAAAGGTCAATCTTCTCCGTAGATACTAACACCCCACTCCAAAAACAGATTTTTATATTTTATTAATTGCAGCTTATGTGTATTTTTGTCTGTTATGTAGTCTATTAATTATTTTGTGGAAATTCTTTTCAAATCTTAAATTACTACTTTTAAAACCCTATTAACAGTCTGGATGACAGACATTTAACTCTCTACATGCTATACTGCTTTACATTGGTAGGCTTGCCTGTTGATGGCTGAAGGAGTTTCCTTCTATATCTACTGAAGATATACTGATCTTGCCATGTACTCTGGAGTGCCACACATAGGGAATGCCCTTCTCCCTGGCCAGGGGTCAAGACTGTGTAAAACTTTTTTCATCTTAAAAGCAAATACTTGTGTTAAATAATAATGGTTTTCCATACCTTTTAACATATAAGTAACTGGTCTAGATGAAATTGTGAGACAAGCTCAGACTTAAAATTGCAGACTTTTTAAGTACAAGGGAAGAAAGATCAACTACAAGCAGAATTTGAATTCTCTTATTTCTGTAAGCGTGCTTCCCATCAGAGAAAAAACCCCAAAACATGGTATTGTTTGGGACAGCTATGAGGAAGTGTGGATCTGAATGGGACAAAGATTTTCTGTTATGCAGAAGTTTCCGACCTTAAAAAGTCCTGTGTTGTCTTAGAACAAACCAGAAACTTTACAAATTTCTTGGAGAAAGAGGTTCCAGAATAGTAAATATGCCTCTAGTTAGTGCATTCACCTCATAAGGAAAGGAAAGAAATCCTGCTTCAATACATTTTCTCATTTGTTTATGCAAACTGAAGCAGCTTCTGAAAAATAGACCAACTCAGTGTTATCCAAGAGCTTCTTGGTTGTGCCTCCCACCTGGGATACAAGAGAGCTGGAAAGGAGGGCAGAACTGCTTCTCCAGTATTGCAATTCAGACTTCTGCTCTGCCCAGAAATTCCATGGAAGTTGAAATTGGAACCTACTCAATTTAAATATTGTTTTCGTTTCTGCAAAAAAGGATTCTTTAGCGAGTTATCATTTTCTGTTAGGCTATTTTCCTTGAAAAGTTCTCACTCAGATTTACTCACAAACAGCTCAGTGATATTGTTGGGCTTTTCTGCAAATCTGAAAAAAAATGGGGCAGATTGGGTTGCAAAAAGTTGAATTGCAGGTAACAATTTTTCACTTCAAAAAATTTCACTTTCACTTTCACTTAAACCTGAATGCTGTACTTACTCTGACTTGAAGTGGCTCAGTAGAGCACATTTCAGAAACATCACGTAGGTGACAATTTTGATAAAAGAATTCTAAAAGGAATATAAGCAATTAAGAAAATGCAAATATCTGGTTTTCCTATGTTAATAATTCTAGCATGTACGTGTTCCCTCTAGTGGCTGACTGCGGGTTAGGGATGGCTACTGATGGTGCTTGGACCAACACACACTGCAGCAGCGATTTCTTCTGAAATATCTTTTAGTACCTAACACCTTACTCCCTGCGTGGGCTCCCCACTGAAGCCAGAACCCTAAGCCTTTTCACTCAGCATTTTTACTGTCTTCCTCATTGCAGCAGATTGTGCCTGTTGAGGACAGTGGTGTTAGGGAGCGGTGGAGGTTGCTGTCTCGGGGGCAAAGCTGCCAAACTCTCACTGAGTAAGGCCCATATTAAATACACCCAGAGAGGTGAAAGGATCATGGACCTCAGGCTAGTTATAGAAATATATTCTTGTATCTAATGCTCTTCCATGTCTTTACCTGGCTACTCATTTAAAGGAAGGTGCAGTGGGGTGGGCGGTTTGTATGCAGCTATACTTCAGTTGTATGAATTGCAGGAATTAGTTTATTTTTTTCAGGGAATTTAAAAGTATAAGCCTCATGAATAAAATTGCAAGCCAGAATAGGACAACATGTATGTCACTGTATAGCTCTCAGTCCAAAAATCTCTCCTTTTGACTTTAAAGAAATAATTATTGTTCCTGTTCTAGCATGACATGCAGTTATTTACCGCAAAGAAAAAACTTTATTTGTGACATAATTTATCAAGTGTCATTAAACATTTCCTTATTAATACATGACCAAAGATAGAATTGCCTGAGCACAAAATGACTAATTCTTCCCTTATAGCTTGGTTCCTTCTTCTCCTAGACTGGGATAATTTGTGCATTCAGATATCAGGCAATCACTGGAGAGTACATAGCCATCTTTTTTAAGAAGAGGTACATATGGGGCATCTATTAGTCAAGGGAACCTATACGGGACATCAAACTTAGAATTTCATTGCTGAAATAAGGTTTTCATCTTTGAGGGAAAAAGTGGGACAACTTGTTTGCCTGAGGCAAGCATATAATCAGTGTGGACTAGTAGGTACTACTGGCGATGCCCAGCTATCACAGGTTATATTCCTGTCCCTTTTTATTCCCTAGCTAGAGAATGACTAGGAAGTACTGAGGGAGTGCCCCCCTCCCCGGGTTCCCCTTTGCCTGTCTCCCTCCTGAAGACACAGCCTGTGGTGGTAGCCAGCCTGCAATATCTGTATTGAGTTTCTGTGTTCTTACAGATATTTTGGGAGGCACAGAGGCCATCAATACCTTGGTCATCTCCTTGTCTTGGTGATCATATTATTTTATTTATTTCCATCTTCCTATTTGCTGTCATTATCACGCATTTGATTTAGCTTTTAAAAATAAACGAATCTCTCTCTCCCACAGATTGCTAATGAAATCAGTGTCAAAAAATGTTACGTCACCTATGTTGGTTCTCTACATTGAGGACTGTCAGTTGAGGCTACATGTCTGGAGTTTTCTTTCTTCTTAAGAGACACTATTTTCTAGCATAAGGACTCTTCCAGGGTGACAGGGACATGCAGTCCCACTGAGTGGTGGATAGGAAGCTCAGACACTCCGTCTTACTGAACATGCCACTCCACACTGTAAAGGTCTGCAGTAAATATTCTTAATCCTGAATGCTTTACAGTAGTTATCTACAAATATAGATCAAGAACAAAGAATTTTACTACCATCCAGTGATTTTGATTTAATTTTGATATAAACCTGTAACTCTGGAAGTAATTTTTGGAATGATCAGATGACACAATGACTCAGCAGTTAAAGTCCAGCATCTGCCGCAACTGCACCTCCTGGGAGTTTCTAACAAGAACTAGGTTGTTATCAGTTTATAAATTAGTCATATTGAATAAAGAGGAAGTAACCAGTAAGTAGAGTAGGGAAGCATAGAAAAACTTCCTATAACAAAATAGATAATAACTAAAATGCCAGTAATATTTCCTTTTACCTACTTCAGCATGACTGTCAAGACAATAAAAAATTCTGGAGAAAGAAACAAAGTGGTCAGAAGCTTTGGCTCTTAGAGGATGCTCTAGAATGGCCTATCACAACAGACTCTATGTAATATTACAGGCTAGAAGGTCTGGTTCATCTCTAAAGGCTTAGTAGATTTTGCTACTGATGCTGAATGAAGGACTGGACACAAAAAATGGATATATTCATTACAAAGAAGAAATTTATTAAGCACTATTAACAGTGACTTATCTGTTTCTGCCATTTGCTGTTACTACTCTTCAGCTTCTCCTGATAGCTGTTATGGTATGAGGATTTACTTTGCAGTGAGGTTAAACCATGGAAAAGGGAGATTTTTTGGGGGGGATACTTTCCCTTAAAGTTCACTCTTCACGAGAGTGTGCAAACCAAATGGCATGTTGAGGTGCAGCATTTGTATGCGTGGGTGGGGAGCAGGGTATCTAGTCAGGGAATTTCAGGTGAAGCAATATAATGAAACCGTGGGAGTATAGAGAGAGGTAGCGTGGGTGGAAATCAACTAAAATGACATCCTGAGGGTCGATAACCCTCATTTTGATCAGATTTTGTTATGTCTAATGTTAAGATGGGAATGTGGCCTTCAGTGCGCTCTCAGCAGTGGTGGGAGGAACCCAGGTGGTTCCCGTACACTCGTGGGGTACCAGCCTGGCTCCTCAGTGGCCAGCGGAAGGGCTGCGGTTTTGGCCTGACTGGCAGCAGTGCAAAAACTTTGTAAACTGTCAGTGTATATATTGGTCACTTGCATTTGAATGGCAAAACTCAGAAATAGTAAGTAAACAGGTTATAGTAAAGAATTTAGAAACCAAATGTGAGGAGAGAGTTGCTAATCTTTGTGATTATGTACTCTTGGCCTTTGGATTTGGCAGTTGGTGGTAGGTGTTAGGAAAGTCAAAATCTAAATGTTGATCCTTATGTAGGCGAAGAGTAGGAGCACTTGAGCAGAGGATTTCCTGGACAGATATGTTACTTCTTACAAGCATACACTAAGAAGCTCAGATGTTATAAAGCCAGACGTTCGAAGAGCACTGAATTACCTGCAGATGGTAGGCTCCTACATCTACATATCCAGAAATTTTCTAACGTGGTGACATATTTCACATGTATGAATTAGCCCTGATCATACTACATCTGATGGTCCTAAGAAGCTCATGTACTTCAGAAATATCCAGAGTTGACTGCATCTTGAATACCTTGAAGTGCGTCTTAAAATTCTAAACAAAGGCAAAAAAAATCCTGAAAATTTTACCTGGAAAAAAATTTCCTATGGAAAAACAGAACATGCCCAAGGCAAAACTATATGCCTGACAACTTTGGAAAAGACTACCTCAAACTCAGAAAAATGGTTTGTAAACCTCCATGAAGTGAACAGTACTTTTTCCATTCAGAGATGCCATTTTTGTGTACAGTAAATGCAACATTAATGAAGAAATGAGATTTTACATAAAGAGTTTTTTTCCTGGAAGCTCCTGAATCAGTCAGAAAAACATCTAAAACTCATATAGACAAAAACCACATTTCAGCACCAAATGCAATAGAAGAAAAATTGGATTCAGAGACATTTTCAGAGTAGGGAATATGTTTTGTATCCTGAGTGTTAATAATGAAATGCCACATGCTATGTTCTGAATCTAACTGTCACAATGCTTGTTAAGTATACTCACAATTTTACTGAAAAATCTAGAAAATATTATAGTCTGCAAAATGTAACACAAATTGTGTATTGGTTTGCTGGAACACTTAAAGTGAATAAGGAGAGAAATCATACCGTAAATTAAGATAATGTTAAAATATTTACATACATTAATTTTTTCTAAATGCAGTTGACCTTATAAGGAAATAATCATCAGTTGTACTCTTTTTCGTTTAGCTTTTGGTATTGAATAATATTGTTATTCATTAGACTAAACATGTGTATTTGATTTTTTATCATATGCAGTGTTGGACACTTGCTAAAAGATACTGTGCTATTTTTCATGGCCTCTTTAGTAGAATTGTGTTAGAGGAACAGCATTTTAGAAATACCTATTGTTTCTAATTTTAAAGTTGTATCCTGAAATTTCTCTGAGAGGCTGACAGTAGTCAAAATAGTTATGCTTTTACATTAGTCACAGTTTAACATTTCTGTTTAGTAGATGGGAAATGAGTTTTCTGCGAAAAAGAGGAAGCGACTTTGGTTTATATAGCATGACTTTGTCTAAGGGGAGACACAGTCGCTCATTTAGAACTGAAGGAGAACATGTTCTGTGTCTGAAAAGCCAATACAGAAAATACATACAGCAAATCATGTGCCTGCAGCATTACTGAAGGTAACATTTTTCAGAATATTTCTTCAGGAAATAGAAACAAGAAAGCAGATACTACTGACTGAAATATATTACCTATTTAAAAAAAATCAAAAGACATAACTTCACTGCAGCAAGCTGTGAGAACTAAAATATTTTTTAATTACGTGTTTGTGTTACAGTGATGCCCAGAGATGTTCTGAACAGGTTGGGGGTCATTGTATTGGACAAACAGGAAAAGACATTTCATTGCCATAAAATCCTTTTTATCATAGTTTAAAGGGCTAATGAAATGAGAAAACGAATGTGTTAAGGGAAAGAGTAACACTAATACGAGTGTGTTCGTCTGTTTTATGAAGATGCTGTGAAGTTCATTATTATGCGTAAAATTTTGCATGTGGTATACTGGGTGCATTGATGTTATTACATGGCTATTGTGTTTCACAAGGTCGGTGCTAAGAGGTTTAGATACAGGTCTGGTGTTCTTGGCTGAATCATACTCTTCGATGTATGCTGCTAAAAATTACTGTTACAGCAGTGTGTGCAAGTGCAGTGCTCGTTCGTTGTTGGTGCTGGCTGATGCCCTGGCCTGAGTCAGCTTCTTCCCCGTGCTCCAGCTGTGCATCCCTGTCCGTGCTGGGGGAGGGCAAAGGGAAGAGTGACAGGGGAGGGAGCCATGGCTGTCCCTGTCCTGCCGTCCGGTGTGTCCCACAGCTGGGTCAAGGCTGATGGCTTGGTCCTCTTCAAGCTCTGGTGCCCTCCTTGGGGCCACGCTTCTCCAGTCAAGCTTTTCTGGAGGAAAGATTTCCAGCCACGTAAAACCCAATGCGTGGAGGTGAAAGAATAGTTTACCGGCCTTGATCCCTCTTCTCTTGGCTTTTTGTTATGCTTTTGATGAAAGACAGAACAGCAAATCTGGTGTGGGATTTTGAAAGACGTAGAATCTGGTGTAACTTGATTTCACCCTCAGACTCTCGCACACTGACTTCCTCTCACCTCTTGATTGCAAGAAGTAGGTATAAATGGCATTGGACATAAAGTTGCATCATTGTTACTGATTTTGGTCAGAAGTTTTAGAATGGCACAGTGACAGATGGAGAACTTTATTTTCTCATTGAAATAGCTGGCCTGGGTGCAAGATAGTAGGAAAGTAATCTCCAATCTGACAGACTGTTAGAGGTTTCTCAAGCCAAGAAAAAGGAAGCTAGATGAAAGAGAGAGAAAAAAAATAAAACGACAGTGTGTTCTTCAAAATCTCTGACACTGAGAAGGTAACCAGGTCCTGATTTTTCTGTCCCTTCTTTGGTCAATTTACATTTAAAGCCCATTATAAAAAAAAAGAAAAAAACCAACCAACTGATGTTTTATTGACATTCAGATTCTGCAAATTTGATGGAGGCAAGAAGCCTATTCATGTGCTACTGCCCGCAAAGTGTCTGTATGTCATATAAAAATAGGTGTGTTCAGCAATTCATCACAAAATGCTAGAATCGCTTTCAAAAATCCAAGACGTTTTTTCTTTCCTAATAGCAGTCACTTCCCTCATATTTTCCAAAGCACTTAGAACATTTTTTTCAATTAATAGCCGTAATTAATAGAAAAAATCTTGGCTTCTCAATTCATCTGGAGACCATTATCTTTTCATGACATACCTAAGATTTAAAGTAGCCATTTTATTGTTTTACTCTAATGAAAACATATCAGTTTCTGTCCATTTATCCTTGAAAGAAAATGTCTTCCAAAATAAACCCACACAAATGGAAGGATGTATTTATATTTACTTACATTTTAAAAGAATAATAAAAGAATATTAAAAAATAATACAATTTTAGAATATGTTTATTCGTATTGCATGAGTGCTACCACTGACATAAGTGGAGCTACTCAAGAAGTAAAGCACTATTAAGCATAAGCAAAGACATCAAAATCATGCCCTGAATATATGGAAAATGCACAGTGTCCTATAATTGCTCAGTTTCTGGTAACGGCTTTGTGTATATGGAACAATGGGTGTTTAGTTATTTTATCATAGTTTTTAGCAGCACAGGATGACAATGCTGAAATCTCCCACATCTATATTTGGACTATACTTCCTTCTTTCAAATGTCACTACGTATTTTTAGATATAAAGGGGGATCTATAGTCTTTCAACATATTGCAAAACATGTGGTGTTTAAACAGGAGACCATGCGTGCCCTTTTTTAATTGATCTTAAATGTAGTTATGCTTCTCCACCAGTTCCTTCTGTGGAAATGAGTCTTGGAGTCTAGAGCGAGGACTTGGCCTCCATACAGGAAATGTCTGTCTTGCATCCAAGGGCTTGGCCTTCCCATGGAGGAGATGCCCCTCAATGTGCACGCCCTGGCTCCAGAGGCAGAGCCTGCGCTGAGGTTGTGCTGTGTGCGCTTGTTTTGCACGTGTGCACATTGTGGAAGCGCCGAGTCCAGTGTCACCCAACTTGTGATGTAGACTGAGTACCTGTATAGGTGTACATGCACAGAACACATATACACATCTACATACGTGTATACAATGCGGGATGCCTAGCTCCCTGTGACTTTGAAAGTAGCTTTGGGTGCAAAGTATCATGAATCCTCTTTTTCTCTTCTCTGCTTACCCTCAATGATCAGGAGCTTTCTCCTCATGGCCTAAGAAGGAAGGAGGGCTATGCATTTACCAGAAAAACCCTGTCCTTTTAGTAGGAGAAGAGGTTATGGTAGGACTGGATGCCGAACAGCTAATTTAAAAATAAAATTTGCCGTAGCTTTAAGAAGCTCTTCTAATTTCATGTATTTGAATTCCAAAATGGTGTTTTTTCCTTGTTATTATTGTTTGGACTAATTTCTTGTATCTTGGCCACGTTTTTATCAGTAGCTTTTTCCATAAGATTGTCTCTATGTCATGTCCGAATGACTCACTATAGTTTTGGGATCTTTGTGACCCTTTTCCCTCTAACTTCCACTGTCTAACACAGAAAGTTTCTCCATTTGCCTTACTTATCTGAGAATATGTAAAAAAATAAGATGCCATGTTCTTAATAAGACTAAGGCTGTTGGGTGATAAGGTGATAAAAGGACAAGGCACAAAAGTGAAAGACATAAAGAACAGTAATAGCTAGAAGAAAAAAGTGTTTATTAAATGCAAAGCTGCTGCCTGACTTACACAATAAAATAGTATCACGGTAAACTATGAACATGTACGCAGGACAGGTTTATCTTATATGTCGTAGATTTTAATGTTACCATTTTGCTTTGGTTTCATTTTACACTCAGTTTTCATAAATATAGAAATGAATAATTTCCTTATGTAAAGCATTTAGCCTGGCACTTGCATGTCATTCTCCTTTCTGATGGAATACAAGTTTTTCTTTATTCTTTATGTTTTTATGTATTTTGTTGAATCGTTCTCAAAATTCTCAGAGGCTCTGTTCGCTAGGTCCTGAGCATGTTGCATGTGCCTCCTACCCAATGTGGAAATCGATGGTGATTTTTAAATGCTGTGAACGCTCTAAGCCCAATAGAACAACTGTTTACTGATCAGATATCACTCTCTTGTTAGCAGCTGAGAAATCATCCATGCCAGTTTTGTTTTATCACTAGAGCTTAAGCGCAATGTCTATGTTTGTGCTAACTTGTGGCTTTTTTTCAGTCTGCCACTTTCACATCATTCTGCCATTTTAGAAATCACTCTCTTGTTCTTGCCTAAATACTCCCATTGGCTTTTTTGAAATTAATATGCCCTTGGTTAAATTTCTAAGTTTGGAAATGTTCCATTGTTTTCTCTAGCTTGACTATCTGGCCTTTTTTTCCTTCTTACCCCATTATTTCTGCTACCACCCAATACGTTGATTTATAGTTAGTTATTTTTTTCCCCTTCTTCTGAACAGTCCTACTGAAAATAAGAGAGAACTTGACTACTGGCTTTTCAGAAATGACTCAGTTTTCTCCCCTCCTAAATACATCTGGTTTACTGCTATGATTTTTTCTGTCTCCTCAAGTTTCTCACCTGTTTATGACACAGAATCAGAGAGAGGTGACAAAGGTGGCTTTTTGTCACTCTTTCAGTGTCCTGGTTCTGGCCCATTCATTGGAAGCTATTTTTGTAACTGCAGATACCACAGTAGTGCTCCTTCATTTTTTGCTTTTCCCATTTTGACGAAGCTTTAGGAAAAAGGGTAAAGACAATATCCTGGCTCAAAAGTATGTGAGGAATCCCCTGATGGAGGAAAAATCCCCTGTTGGAATGGCTGAGCCAACTTAATGTCTCCTGAAACAAATCTGAGGATATGATCCCATGTTGGCAGAATTTCATTTTCAGAGTGTTATGTTGACAAAAAGTGAAACTAGAGTGAAAGCACCGGTCTAAGACATTTGAGGTATAAAGTCTCTGGGGTAAAAAGTTGTGTATATTATTTTTTGTGTGTGGGCACTTGAACATCATGTGAATGAGAGTGACTCAGAGCTGTCTTGAATTTCCTCAATTGAATAAAATACCACCACATTTACCAGTAATAGGTGCCAGCCCTTTTTGGTAAACTTAGCTTATTTATTCTATGTTGTGGCATGTGTTAATGTAAATTCTTGTTAGACAGCAAGTGTCATTTACAGATAAATAATATTGTTGGGAGGTCTGCAGGCCCTGATAATTAGGATAGTTGAGATTAAAAGGAAATAGTCACTGTGTTAAAACCACGATGTGCACTTTCTAAAAAACACTTACCATTTCTAATAGTGAGACATATTTGTCTAATAAAATTAAATAGCCAGTAGAATTTTCATGTTATAAATATAAAATGAAGTTTATAAACATAACTATACTATTATGTAATATATATAATATTTATGTATATGCATATACTTTAATATATAACATAAATATGACATAAATATAAAAATAAAGTAAAAGTAAGTGATTTCTGATTTAGCAAGTAGTAGTAAACAGGTAATAGTGAAAACTGAGTTTATGCTAAGGCCTACACATGCTGCTACTGAGAAGTGTCTGGTTTTCTGTGAAGGAATTTCTGCTCTTGGAGCTTTTAAAAATCATGTTATGTGAACATCCATCAGTAACGATGTGGGTACAGTTTATCACACAGTAGATCTGGGGAATGGATGAGGTGATTTCCTTATGACCCTTCAAGTTGTTATTTTCTATGATTTTTTGTAGGAGGCTCTAATGTTGTTTCTGATTTATGCTGAAGTGTTGGGAAATGAATTAGTCTGAAAAGCT
The DNA here is from genome assembly GCF_018139145.2 of Gymnogyps californianus. NCBI lineage: Eukaryota > Metazoa > Chordata > Aves > Accipitriformes > Cathartidae > Gymnogyps > Gymnogyps californianus. The sequence goes on along the minus strand of NC_059471.1, from coordinate 190,756,776 downwards.
TGAGAAAAAAATAAAAAAATGACTCTGTATATGCAAGACAAGCAGAAAAGGTCAGATGAATGTGTAAAGAAAGGAAAATTTAAAGGCTGCTTTCAGGGACTTTAAACAGATTTTTAAACTATGAACTTTTCATGTTTCTTCCTACTGATCTGCCATCCTGTTTAGGACCTAACAGCAGAAAATCTGGCAGCAATCATGTGCATGTGCTCCTCAGTGCATGCTTGGAAAAAATTTGGCAGAGTAAAACCAGTTGCTAAAGAAGGGATGTAGTGCATGTGAATTCCCTCACTTCCTGCTGCTTGCTAAGAGGGTCACTCGCTCGAGTGCTCTGAGCATCCTACCAGACTCAGTTCCACTGTTTTGCTATAAGCATCACTATTCCCATACATTAATAACTCATGGGTCAAGTTATAGATGATCACTAAATTGGCTTCGATATGTATGGATTCTAAGGATTCGAATCGGGAGGTGCTTTATTTTTCATTTTAGTTTGTTTTCCTTTCTCCAGCTTTTTGTGGTTCAAGTGTGATGGCATTCCTCAAAGCTGGTGGTACCCTGTCAGTGAAATAGCAATACCAGTTTCCTTTAAGTGGTGCTTTTTGAAGCCCCTCCCTGTCTCAAATTTATTTAGGCATCTGTGCTTACTCCCAGCAGATTTCTCAAGTACAGTTTGTTATAGCAGAAGTACTATCTTTCATTCATAAGGACAAACAAGCCTATCTCTTTGCATCAATATTCACACTTTGCATAAGGCCCTTAGAAGATTTCCATTTTTAATGGTTTTAATTAGCATTTATGAAAAACTGTGGTTTCACATGATATAAAGCGACAGATTAAATTTGTTAAGTGGATAATAATAAAATGTGAGTTGATTTGTTTCACTGGAGTTTAAAAGGCTTTTGCTCAACGGGGCCTCCATGTTAATTCATTAAGCATGCTTTAGACCTTATGGAGATTTTTTTTTTATTTAATTAACACAGATCAAACTCCCAGGAGATTTCATGTCCTCCACAACTGTGTGTGATAGAGACAGTAATTTAAAACCTATTTATAGGTTTTTGTGTGCATTTACTTGAAAAAGGGATTAAAAAAACTCTATTAAATCATTCTAATACAGCAGAAGCTACTGAAGTTCTTTAGAGCAGGAGCCAAATGCATTTATGAATGATGGAAGGGCAGTCACTAGGGCCAGGCTTCAGAGATCTAATTTGTTTTCCTGGCTGCAGCAGTGGCATCTAGTCCCTGCTACCCAAGTCAATGGTACATTTTCTCCACTGGTGTTTTAATCCGTGATGCATAAGCAGGCCCTTGAGTAGGGTCCCAAGACCTTGACCCCTCCCTCTCATGGTGTTCATCAGTGGGCTATGAGATCAAACTACCCATTACTTGCTCTCTGTACCAGGAACTCCTGGCTGAGCTGTGGCCTAGTTTCAAGACATGGGATGAAAAACTGTGGTGTGGTTAGGGCAATCTCCCGGGAAGTTGTGGGTTGTAGGTTTCAGCCTCAGCAGACTGAGGAGGTCCCCAAAAGCTTGGTTTCACAGTTCTTGGAGCACTGTAATAATTTCTTAATATAAGAAATCACAGCTAGAGCCTTCTTTGCACTTCTCTCAATGTGGCTACTGTCATTTTTCATTGAAGTCAGTGATTTCTATGCACATTAGATGTAGTCTGAGAATGCCTCACAGATCAGTTCCTTCTTATCTGTTTTTGACAATGTTTTGGCTGGACTGAGGTATCCAGCTTCTACATGTAAGGTGTTTCTCAGGATGATCTGAATTAGGATTAAAGAGGGAAAAAAAAGTAAAAATCACTTGCCTGCAAAAAATAATGAGAAGTGGAGAGAGAGATACAGAGAGAGATCATTGAGGAATACAATGGCAAAGAACATGATAAATACTCCAGAACAAGATTCTGTAAATCATATGAGAACCGTGGAAGGAGATCTCAAACAGGTGTGCAGTGTCCTCTTACTCTGTGCCTGAAATTCTCCTTTTATCATATATACCATCAGGCTTCTGCACTGAATAAAACAAGGTCTTGAGGGAAAAAATAACAGCATATGATCTCGCAATTAAATAATATATCCTGTCACATACACAAAGGGTAGAAGAACAGCAATTGCATACCCTAATTGGCATACAGCATTTAAGTTGTTCTTCCAAGCCAGGGACCAGGCTGAATCTTAGTGGAAACAGGTTGGAACAGAATGAAACTGCTGTACTCAGGAAGTGCCATAATAGCGTGCTTTAAAGTCCTTTAAAGAGATGGGATTTGTTTTGGGATTCAGCCATCTGTGTGTCTACCTGTGAGCTAGCCGTCTAAACTCCCTTAAACTCAATGGAGATCTGGTCAATACAGTCAGAGGCTGCCTGGAGAGTGATTCAACTGACCAGCTACTCCAAGGTGAACTGAATTGCTCTTTTTTTGCTGCCTTGATATCCACTGACTGTAATGGAAGCTTAGATACCTAACACAGTGAGGATTTCTACATATAGGCACCCAAACTGATGTCTCTTAATCTTGAGCTGAACCTCAGATGGAGAGAGTCCCCTTGATAGAGATGATTTTTGAACGGTCACTACCTGAAGTACTTCTGTAGCCGTGCATTTTAATTTACATGGTCTGCTGTAAAAGTAGATGAATGCTGGGTTTTTCACATTTTATTTTATGATTGTAATGCTGGCTACTTTATACTCTTCAGAGCTCAGTAGAGATTTTCCAGTAGTAAGTAGTGCTAAAAGGCTTAATGATGAGTATTTTGCTGTTCCACTCTCCCAGCAATTCTCCAAGAGCTGCTGATGTTATGTGATAGTAATCAGGCAGATCTGTATTTCGGTGCTGTGACATGGGATTGCTGTCATTCTGTGTTCCTGTTTGATAGGAAAACCTGGAGTTCTGTCTCCTTTGTTGGTTTAGTGAACAACAAATAGAAAATGTGTGGGCTTGTGTTGGAGGGCTGCTGCTCCCTCAGATAAAAGGTCAGCACCAACCTTCCCAAGTTTGATTTTATACATGTCTCAAGTTAATTTTAAGTTATTGTTATTGTTATTGTTATTATTATTATTCTATTCTATTGCACTTTGCAGATTTTAGCAGTATTCCTGTGGGATTTTTTTGTGTTGCATTCCTTAAAATGTGCAATTATGATCCTAAAGGATCATAAGGTTTTTCTCTGCCTGGTGTTACGTCTTTCAAAAAAGCATTTATTTTGTCTTTGAGGACTGCTTTTAGGGACTCCCAGAGGATTACTGGCAATTCCTCTTCACCGCTATTAATTCTTGGGAATATTTTAATCTCCATCAAAAAAGAAAAAAAAAGTGTAAAATGAGTATCTTTTAAAGGTGCACTCCTAGACTGTAATGATTTACTACAGGGTCTGAGGCCTGCCTGAGGTCTAGCAGAACACCTGAAAGGTTTGGCAGCTTTTATGTTAGAAAAGAAAATTACATTCAGAAGTAACTCCTAGCAAGGTAACTAACAGAGCTGTTAAAATTGAACTTTTAAGGGAAACTTGATTTTTTAAAGCTAAATCAATTTAAATTAATATTTTATCCAGAAATTAAAATTCAGAATGCTTCAGCTTCCCCAACACTTAAACACATACTTAAGAGTGAGAGTGCAAGTAACGCGGTAACTTCACCGACTTTATTCTGGACAACTGATGAAGAATATTCCTGAATCTGGGCTTCTTATTTCTATGATAAGAACAGTCTGTTCTGGAAGAAGTATTACATTTGACAGGAGAAAGAGTGTTGGTTCAGACCGTCTATCAGGTTGTGCTAATAACAGTTTTTCTGAACACTTTATTAAAATCCTAGGCACAGCAAGTTTTTTTGAGTTTTATCTTTCAAGAACATAAGAGCTATAAAAAATAAAAAGATATGATAAAACTGTGGAGTTCAGAGGGAAAATCACCCAATCCCATCCGAACTCTGTGTCATGATACACTTTGATGCCTCATAATATCATGAAATTATACTGTTTTTAACCACAAGAGCAGTAAAGATTCTACAAACTAGTCTTGTGTAGTTAGAAGGCTTTATTATAATATACGATTTATGAGTATAGTTGGGAATTTTCAAAACACCCTCTATTTGAGTGTTTATACAGAACAAACCATGACTTTTTATTACAAAAAAACACATATAACAAAATATTTACAGTCTTTGCATTTTCATATTCATATTTTTATCTCAATTGTTTATGCTATTTAAAGATGGGAAATTAAAAATCACTAAGGGTGAATGATATTTCCAGCTGCTTCCGTAGAAGAAAAAACTTCTTCTGGTTCAGCAAATCGTAAGGAAAGACCACCTCCTCCTATTTCCTGAGGTCTGGATCCAGTAAAACATTCTATGAGTCTCCTACAGGAAAGGGTTAGTACATCTTAGGCTTGTATGCAACTAGGTGTCACATATGCATACAAAATAGTATTCATGTTGGTAGTTCCTCATACAGGATCCTGGAGCTATATACGTATGTCAATCTGTGCATAACTTTAAAATCATTACAGTGTTAGATATTTGGCCTGTGCACGGAGTCCTGAGTTATGGTAATTTGGATGTTCTTTTTGAGGGTGCAACTTAACTTAGTGTTTTCTTGGTTTCTAATTTGTAATTTTTGAGCAGTGAAGTGATGAGATGGTGGAGGTTCTTGGAAGTAATGTATCCCCTTTTTCCAAACATCCCATATTTTGCAGAGGCACAGACGCATCAGGCAACACTAACCTTTTCCAGGAGAGAAGACTGTATAGTGTTTCCAGTCCTTTTTTGGCTCAGTGGATCAACTGCTGAGCAAGCCTTATAAATCATGGCATGACTCCTTCCTTTTGAGGCTCCTTGAGAAGCCTCTGCAATTTACAAAAATGCTAGAGAGTGGAAGGGCAGAGCAGCTACTTAGGGGGAAGCTTTTGGTAAGCGGGACTGAAAGTCATCCTGTCTAATTTTCATCAAAGAAATGTTAGGTGTTCATTCTAAACTTGTTGTCTAGACTTCCTCTAGAGAGAAAGAGAGATGGAAAGAGGTAGAAAAAGTCCTCCCAAGGTGAGTAATTTTATCCTCTGAAGTTTTAAAACAGAGATGAAATGAATCATTTTCTATGTCTCCATTAAGGAGCCTAGATGGCGAGCTTAGACCACACATGAACTTTCAGCAAGATGAATGTAGTCTGGAAAAAGATAAGAAGGATAAATAAGGCAGAGCTCAACTCTGTATAAGAGGATAATGAGTGGGCTTATGTAGTCAATGAACTTTCCCTGCTTTATGGCATCAGGACACTTGAGGCACGGAGAAAACATATGGTTTTCTAATAGGGACAGGACAAAGCAGAGAAGTCGGGAACAGGGAGGGAAAAATTTATGAGTGCAGCATATGACAAAAAGAAAAGCTGAGGTTTTTACCTTGTCCACCAGATGAACTCTATGGGGTATCAAAGGGGAGTTCTGTCTGCAGACAGGAAAGAGTAGAAGAAAACAGATGATCTGATATATTTGGCGATATTTCCCCTACTTGAAGTCTGCAGAAGGGGAAGCCCCAGAGAGCTTTAGTCAGCCCACCACGTGAACTTCAGGGAGGAAATGTTCTCCTTTTACATTGTCAAACATCCCTTGTGAGCAAGTTACATTTTGAGCACTCTGGACACTATTTTTGCAACAAAAAAGTCAGAGAAATGTTGCACTGTATCAATTCAGATACTCTGTCCTAGTTTTGGAGAAAATCCAGCCAATCACAGACCTCCTCAGCTCTCAGTTTTGGAGGTATTGGGATGCTTTTGCGAATTTTAGGGTACAGAGGAGGTAAAAGTAAACCTCTGCGCATTATTCAGGGAAATGTTAACTCTGATAACTTACCTCACTCTGTAAGAGTTTGTTAGTCATTATAAGATGCCATGAGCATGCAGAACATATAAAAAAGATTAGTTCCTAGAAGCTGATACACTCTCACAGACTCCCACGGAGTCAGGACGGTTGAGTATTATCTCTGCTTTGCAGACGGGGATGCTCAGACAGGCAGCTCTTCAGGGACTTGAAGGTGACACAGGAAGCCAGCAGTAAAACTGTGCTGTAAGCCCTTGTGACTTTTGGCCTAATGCCCTACCCACTTATTGCAATTTGCTTGGCTTAACTTGCTTGAGGCCTAAGTGAAGAAGTACCAAACTAGTTCTGCTTCACACAGACCTTTCACAAGGTGCTGCCTCCAGCTAGTTGTACGTAGAAGAGGATACACGCTGCTCCAGCTGGCTGAGTTAAATAAGGATGAAATAGAAAGAACCAGGATCTCATCTGGCCTATGTTATAGCCGGGATGGCTGCTTATTTTTAAGATATTTGTGATATTGATGTTCTTCTATTTGATTTCTCTGCCTAAGCAAGAGGCAACTGGGGCTGCATGTTGCTGTGGGTGGGAGAAACCACCCTGTTTGGTGAGACAGGGTGAGCAGAGCAGAAACGACTCTGCTCTCGCTGTCCTTGCTTCACCTTGCCACTCTCGTCTCCCCCATGCCAGCTGCCCCATGCCGGCACAGCCTGCCCCGGCTGCTGTCCCCATCCCAGCGAGGGGAATGGAGCCTGGCCCGCCCCACGGCAGGGGCATAGAGGACACCACAGCCCCCAGGCACCCAGTGCAGCAGCCCCCAGCATGTGGCAGGGGTCCGGCAGCATGGCTGTTCCTCGCCAGGGCCTTTGGTGGCTCTGCTGATGTGCCGTGAAACCACTGGAGGTTGTGGCCCCCCAGTCAGTGTTTGCCATTGTTCCAGGGATGCATGTGAGCTGCAGAGTAAAAGGTCACTCAGAGTACTTGCTTTGGGTTTTTTTTCTCTCTGGGACAGGAACTGCTCATCTACACAGCACTAATGTTTTACCTGATGCCCTGAGAGTCAGAAACATGCTGCTAGAGTGTTTCCAGTTGGAGACCCACTGGCACCTTTTAGAAAGCCTTATTGCGTCCCTGAAAGCAAGAGACACACAGCCCTCCACTGCACTGCTCTGCTGTGGCAGCGCGTACAGATGAGTGAGTGTAAAACCGGAAAGCTTCACAGAGCTTACTGCATTTTCAAAAAAGCCAAAGTATTGCAAGATTAGTTCTAGCTCAGCTTACCTGCTTTAAGAGTCTAATATGCCAGCGTTGTTTCCAGCCTTCGATGCTTTGTTGCAGGGGCCATTTTGGGGAGGTGGGAAAGGCTTAAAATGATATTTGTGATCATTCCAGATTTTGCTCTCATCTTACTTTAAAGATCCATTAAAGCTCAAATTAAGCAAGACTCCCACTGTTAGCTCAGTCAACTGTGAATGGGTCTGTACAACTGTTACACATCCTTTGAAAGTAATAGAGTAACAGGAAAAAAACCTGCTAAGGCTTCCCTTTTGATATAGAAGGATTTTTACTGCAAGGATTTTCGTTTGTTTTAAGGCTTTGATTGCTTAAATATTTTCAGAGAAGAAAGCGTACATGATTCTTAATTGCTTCCTAAATTGGGAAGCTGCTATATCTTAACCAGAGAATTAAATTATTGTGTTCTTCTTGAGGATCTGTGTCTTGCTAATCTTCCAGATAAAATGAACTCTGGAGTGAAAGTCATTAATCATGATATCTTAATAACATACACTTCAAAAGAAGTATATACGCTTTCAGATTTCCAAGATACCATCAGTGACAGCAAAACGTAATGTGACATGCTGGGGACATCTAGTGGACAAAAAGTAAAATACTAAAAATACACAACAGGAATGCTGCCTGCTGCTACAGTAAAATCAAAATGAGGACTCGCACGACTGAACCAAGGCTCACTCTATTTAAAAGATAAATTAAATGTTTCTGGACAAAAGAAAACTGTTTTCTATTTCTAGAAGAGCCAACTATGCCTTTGGAGTTGCCTTTAAATAATACATTATAATTAATTTAATTTCATTTTGGATGTGGGAGTTTATTTCATGTTTTTTCTGTAGTTTTATTTATTTGGCAAGTAAATTGTTTACATTTATTTCAGATTCCTTGCCTGCAATAAAACAAAGATAATACTAAATAATAGTTGCCAACTATTTTATTAATTTTGAGATGTTTGGGTGGAAGATGTTAAAAGTGGTCCATACAGGTAGTGCAAATATTCCTTTCTTGACAGAATTAAAGCTGTCAATGAAGTTGATTTGTACCACTAATATTACCAGTGTTATTACATTTCATCTTTGACATTTTATATACGACCTTACAAGTCAACTTGGTTTTGGAGCTGTACTGTCATATTAGGGAGCAAAATGCTTACTTTGACTACCCTCACCACAGGTTCAGAATCCTGAGTCCTTGTCAGGAATAATTTCAAATCTCCAGGAAGTGACATATGGACTTGCATGGGCTCCAGTGAGACCGGTATACCTTGAGATAGGTCAATTGAAGGAGCCTGCATGTTTTAGAAACTACTTGGAAGTAGTATCAAAACAATTACTGACCTGCCATTATGATTACAGACAGGCCAAATAATATTTAATACACACAGTAACCATCTTCCCATCTATCTCACTTCACTTGCATACCCAATTCACTTACAAACAAACAAACCCACACAGGTATGTACATGCAGGCTTGTAATATGCCAAATCGCTGCTTATGGGAGCAGCCTAAGACTGATTTCAGGAGCCAAAGCCAAAGAGAACCACCTAGTCCCGAGCAAGGCTTCAGACTAGAAAGCATGGGAGGGCAGGTGTTACAGTATAGTCATAGAATTACAGAATCGTTTGGGTTGGAAGGGACCTTTAAAGATCATCTAGTTCCAACTCCCCTGCTGCGGGCAGGGACATAATGCTGGAGTATAGCTAAACGGAGCTATGCCAAGACCCTGTACGGAAGTAGGACACCAACGATACATGTTGATTTACATTTTTGTTGGTGAAAGGCAGTTACATTTTTGGGCCAACAGCAGCAGCATTTTAAGACAGGGACATCGAGTAGTGCCTCTGTAAAGAAGCAGAGAAGTATAGCTTGTGTAACAACCACCTTAAGGAAGAACTGGGTTACTTTGGATCTGAAACTTGAGAGAACGAGGAAACAGCAGTTCCTCAGAAGTATTGTTCAAGCTATTCTACTTAGTTTATACTATATTATTCTCAGCACATCAAGAGATCTTTGGATAAAGGAAATGGTGCCATGGCTTTTTATTTTAGCGTAGAGGTTTTGAGGTAGTTCTTCAGAATGGCAAAATCTACAATTACTGTTAAAGGGCAAAAGTCAAATAAATGTACATGAGCCCTGAGCCTTCCCCATTGGGAGTTATTATAAAAAGCAGTAATCAGGAAGGCAGGTAGGTTGAGGAAGAGTTATCTGTAAGCAGAGGTAAAATTTGCTGCCTTAATTCCCCAAAACGGTGGCCTTCCTCTCTCCAGATAAACGCCATGGTAATCCTCTCTCCCACAAAATGGGTTACATGAGCCAGGTTCTCACCAGTCCTGACTACTGTTTTCCAGAGACTTGTGAGAAAAATGTGTGATCAGGCACTATGACTATGGAGTTCTACTGTGAGATCAGTCAATGAAGAGACTCAATATATGATAAAAATTTTCAGGTATTGGAATCTATGGGACTGTGATAAACTGTTACTTTATCTGCTGTTTGTTTACAGGAATTGTCCTCAGAAATCTTCCCTTCTGCATCTTGCATTTTATAAGGGTCGAGGGGATAGTAAAAGCCTCTTCAGATGAAGAATCAGTAGTGAAAGTCTGGCAGTTATTTAAGTAAAATTTTAAGCTTAAGAGAAATGTAAGATTTGCCAAGATTATGCAGCATATAGCTAAGTCACACAGTATTGAAGTCCAACTCTTACTCCAGTAAGAACCAGTCCATTAGGGTCTCTAAGTAGCTAAATGAAGTGAACTATATTTTTGGGGTGTTTTTCAGATATTTCTCACTAAGACAGTTCACACTATAGTTCTGATGAAACTATGTTTGAACAGGAAATAATTTGGACCTAGTGGTATGTGCACAGTGGATTATGAAAAAAAAATCAGCCTCTGTTAGACCAAATGGCACCAGAGATTTTTTCCCTGCTGTAAGCAGAGTCCCTCTTGGATCAGTTGACCTCTTTAATAGAAGGACAGTCTGTCCTTCCATTAAATCAAAGGGAACAGAAATCAGTCCTGTAAGCAGGTGGTTGTCTCTGGGTGATGACCAAGGTCAGACTTTCTAACTCTTATGTGAGTTACTGGGGAAACTGCCCATGAAATTGGAGACATTGTGAAGGTAGAGGCTAAACAAGCTGTTCAGTCTATAGCACTCCTCTGCTAGTGTTACTGGGACTCAACAGTAATGGGTCTTCGTGAAAACAGAAAGGCTTAAATTCTCACTCTAGGACTGATGAGATTTTAGACAAGCTGCATGGTGCGTTCTTCCTTATGGAAGAATGTTACTTAAGTGTTATTGCCCTCTAAACTCAGTTTCAGAATCTGGTGAACCAGCTCATTGAGGAGAATGAAGGTATTTGCCCAACAATATATTAATAGCATCTTATTTCTATCTGAGCAAAAATAAAGTATGTTCCCTGGGATAAGGGTGGGTTGGATCACCTTCAAGATAAGGTACTGACTGCAAAAACTGAAAAATATAAAGTGGGATTATTAGGACTGGTTTATGAAAAAGTGCCACACAGTCATATGAAGCCACATGTAGCATAGGCGGGACCTGCTGAGGGTTGGTACCGACCTCAAGAGCATGCCTGGTCCCTTTTAAAACATTGGACTTGTATGGGAGATCTGTGCCCTGTTCAAATTTTGTTGGCCTAGGTAATAAAAAAGCTAACATTTTCTGAATTCATTAATGTGAAAAGTCTTTGCATGGCACTTAGAGTAGCACAACATAAAAATCCAGGTCTGGTAAGTACAGATTTTGACTAAACCTCCAGGAACTTCTCAGTCACAGATTTGTCAAAGTACTGTGCTGATGCAGAGTACTGCTAGGGCAGGAAGATAACCAGTTCTGTACTTGGGAAAATAAGAAAATCTTGCTTGCCAAGAAAATTACTTGTAACTGTTGAAAAAGAGGGCCCTGAAATTTTTGATTCTTTAAAAGATGGCACTAATCTTTTGCCCTCTGTTCTGTTTAAAACCCTCCTAGTATTTTAGCTGCTTCATTTGAAAAAGCTGGCCATGGTTACTGCAAATTTCTTCATGTTTTTCATGTCATAAAGTGGTTTTGGAGATGCTGAAAAGGTTTTGGAAGAATAAATGAAACAGCAGTCCAGTGAAATCTTGACATAATAGAGTCAAGGCAGGGTAATTAGTACAGGACAATACTGGGGAGATTGACCAGGTAGTGTGTTGGGGATTTTTCAACCCTGTCATTCTGTTCATCAAACCTGCTCCTAAAAACCTCCAAGGATGTTTTCCAAGTAGCCTATTCAAATACTTAACTATCTTCATCCTTAAAAGGTTCTTATTGGTAGCAAACCATAATCCTTTTAGTTTTCATCAAATCTGCAGAGGGCATAAAGAACAGTGGGTGTCATACTAGCTATAAAATCCTTTCATGTATTGAAAGAATATTCCCAAGCTTCCTCTAAATGTTTTCTTTTTTTTTTTGGATTAAAACAGAACATTTCTTTTAACATACCTTGCAGATCATATTTTCTAAATCTCTTAATTCTTATTACCTGATGGGCTGTCTCCCAAAGGAGAAGTAATCTCTGTGTTACGTTGCAGTGCCCAAAAATGAACACTGCACTCTAGGTGACATCTCTCCTATGCTGAACAACTCTCATGTCTTGTAGATGATGCTCCTCAAAATACGTCCTAGAATGTCCTTTTGCAATAGTATCACATTCTTGACTTAAATTAAATGTCTGATTAGTTGAAAGCCCAGAGCCTTTTTTTCAGTATTGTTGACTAGTCAGCTATTCCCCTGTTGTATTTATGCATTTGAATGTTCCTTACTAAGCACTTTACTTAGACTTTATTGAATTTCATCATGTTGATTTCAAGCCATGCTTTTCATTTATTAACATTACTTAAAATTTAAATCCTATTCTGCTGAGCATTTGCAACCTGTTCCAGTTTGAACTTCTCTGCAAATGTTACAAATATGCTCTCTAGTCAGTCATCCAAGGCGTAGAGAAATGTACCGAATGCAGCCTATAATGGATGTCTGCACCCTGTCGCTTGATATCTTCTGACATACAGGCAGATAGTTTTTGATAGCTACCTTGTGAGTGCTTTCTTTTTCCTGGGTAGTTACACACCTATTTCATGATGTTTATCTATATATACTCTGTATTTGTGTGTTTTGCTAGCAAGAATGGTATTTAAAACAGTGTCAGTAGCCTTACTAAGTGCAGTGTATATCAAATATCTGATCAAATCTCACCCTTTGTGAGTGCTGCAGCAAAGATGATACTAACTTTTCAGCCTTTACTATCTGCTGTTTTCTTTCCATCCTTGTTAAGCAACAGGCATTCTTTTCCTTGCCGTCTCCCCATTTCTAAAATATTTTTCTTGTTGCATCTTATGTTTCTTGTTAGATGAAACTCATATTCACTTTGATCTATGATGCATCTTATTCTTTTATAGTCTCTTTTACATCTATACCTGTCGGTCCTTGTTCCTACTTTTGTATTTATATTTATATTTTTCTGCTTTCCTTTTTCTTTTACCAGCCCTTAAAGAGCTTTTGATGGAGCCATGTTGGTCTCTTACTATGCTCCGTATGTTTCCTTTGCATCATGACAGTTTGCCATTGTATCTTTAATATAGTCTCTTTCAGTAACTGCGAACTCTCTTGCAGTCTTTTTTTCCTTAGAATATCTTCCCAAGAGACCCTACCTTCCAGTTCCCTCAGTTTGATGAAGACTGCTTTTTTGAACTCCATTGTCCTTATTCTGCTGCTCTCATTCCTCCCTTTCTTTAGATTTGTGAACTCTATAGTTTTGTAATCACTTTAACCGAAATTACCTTCTACCTCCAGCTTCTCAACCAGATCCTCCCTATTAGTCAGAATCAATTCTAAAACAGCTGCAAGCTTCTCAGTACCTTCTTCCATCTTCCTAAAAGAAAGTTGTCCTCAACACGTCCTGAAAGCTTACTGGACTTTCTTCACCCTGACATTATTTTCCAGCACATACCTGTGTATAATTCAAGTCTCCCATTACTACAAGTAAGAGGGCACCCTTTGGATGCTTCTATTAGTTGCAAAAAAACTCACCCAAAAAAGCACCAAACCCCACTCTTCTATGTCCTTCTGATGAGGTTATTTCTAACAGGTCCTTATTATGACATTGCCTTTATTTTTTTCCTTTTTACCTTTTTCTTGAGATGCTCAATGCACCTCTCACCTCTTGCAGCAGTTGAGCAAGGATCTACATTTTTGATGTACAGTGTGGTATCTTCTTCTTTTTCCCCAGAGCATCTCTTTCATAAACAAAGTGTACTCCTTTATCCCAGCAGTTAGAGGAAATAGCATGGAAACATGACCATTACACAGCAGTCATAGACAGCTGCTTAGTCTAACTGGGACTGTTTCTGTCTCACATTCAATTGCTACCTTAGTTCTAGGCAATCAGAAGACTTCAGAAACTTCCTTGGTTTTGTCATACCCTTATCTGTGATTTTCATCTAAATAATAAAAGGTTTTAACAAGTTTGAGGCTTAGTAAAGTTGGAAAATTAGTTTATTGAGCAAAATACCTTTAACGATTTACACCATACAAAATCGTGGTGAAAATTCCTACCTTAAATCTAGAGCTAACTGGTATTAACTGGCCAGAAGATCATATAATAGAGGTTGTAATATAAACACCAGATTTTAGGAGAGGGAGACAGGGTAATTTTCCAGCAGAGCAGGGTTGATTTTTTTTTTTTTCCCGCTTTCAAAATTCCAGCCTGTTCCTGCTGCAGTAGGCTCTCTTTAGCTGTGAGTAAATTTATTTGCAAGGCTACAGAAATCTTTATAAAATTGATGTACCTCTCTAACCTAGTAGTGGATACTTGGATTACCTGGGCTATGAACAAGTCACACCAGTCCACTGATATCACCCTTCCCAACACTGAAAGAGTTTTTTATGTTTTCATGATGGAAAATACAGCCTCTCTCTGTCTGGTAAATAGTTTTAATTCAAACAGCAAGTGATGCCACCTACAGGGCTGCCCTAGGATTATTCCATGATTATGGAAACTCATTCAGAACATTTATCATTGTCCCAGAAGTTGTTCCTGGTGTCTTTGATTCACCTGCACTGAAGAAACACAGAATCACTGAATGGTTGAACATGAAGGACCTCTAGGGATCACCTAGTCCACCTTCCCTGCTCTGAACAGGGTCAGCTACAGCACTTTGCCCATGGCCACATCCAGTTGGCTTTTGACTGTCTCCAAGGATGGTGACTCCACAACCTCCCCAGGCAACCCGCTCCAGTATTTGAACAGTAAAAAAGTTTCTTCTTATGTTTAATTGGAATTTCCTGTATTTCAGTTTGTGCCCACTGTCTCTTTGGCCTGTCCCTGGGCACCACTGAGAAGAGGCTGGCTCTATCTTTACTGCCCGCCATCAGGCATTTAGTCTTCTCCAGGCTGACCAGTCCCAGCCCTCTCAGCCTCATCACATAGCTCATATGCTCCAATCCCTTCATCATCTTCATGGTCTTCTGCTGTACTCCCTCCAGTATGCCTGTGTCTCTCTAGCACTGAGGAGCCCAGGACTGGACTCAGCACTCCAACAGTGGCCTTCCCAGTGCTGAAGAGATCATACCCTTGAGTTGCAGGCAACGCGATTCTGTTCCTGATGCAGCCCAGGAGAGGCTGTTAGCCTTCCTTGCTGTAAGGGCTCATTGCTGCCTCATTGTCTACCAGGGCCTTCTCTGCAAAGCTCGTTCCCTGCCAGTCGTGCCCCAGCCTGTACTAGCGGATGCGGTTTTTCTCCCCAGGGCTATTTAGCTTTACTTGAACTTCTTGAGATTCTTGTCGGCCCATTTCTCCAGGGTGCCATGGTCCCTCTGAAAGGCAGCACAACCATCTAGTGTATCAACCACTACTCTCAGTTTTGTATCTTCTTCAGTCTTGCTAAGGGTGCAGCCTGTCCCATTGTCTAGGTCGTTAACAAAGAAGTTAAACTATATTGGACCCAGTATTGACCCCTGGGGGACACTGCTAATGATTGGCCTCCAGCTGGACTTCGTGCCACTTTGAGTCCAGCATTTCAGACAGTCTTTAGTCCACCTCACTGTGCGCTTGTCTAGTCTGAACTTCATCCTTTTGTCTATGAGTAAGCTATGGCAGACGCTTTTGAAAGCCTTACTGAAGTTGAGATAGGCATCCACTGTTCTCCCCTTGTTCACCAAGGTAGTCATATCACTGTA
Source organism: Gymnogyps californianus (assembly GCF_018139145.2). Taxonomy (NCBI): domain Eukaryota; kingdom Metazoa; phylum Chordata; class Aves; order Accipitriformes; family Cathartidae; genus Gymnogyps; species Gymnogyps californianus. Next base: position 190,741,454 of record NC_059471.1, on the reverse strand, counting down.
GAAGGCTATCAGGTTGGTCAGACATGATTTCCTCTTTGTAAATCTGTGATGACTACTCCCAGTCACCTTCCTGTGCTTAACTTCTTTGTAAATGGCTTCCAGAAGGATTTGCTCCATCAGCTTCACAGGGATTGAGGTGAGGCTGACTGGTCTGTTTTCCCTGTATCCTCCTTCTCACCCTTCTTGAAGGTAGTAGCGACATTTTCTTTCTTCCAGGAAAGATAATCAAGAGTGGCCTCACAATGACATGCTATTAAGTCACATGCACTTATTTATGTCCAGTTTTTTAAATGTTCCCTCATCTGATCGTTTTCCAACAAGAGGAAGTCTTGTTGCTCCAGAAAAAAGCCATAACAAGAGTTGCCAGAGTGCGATGGGGTGACCAGTCTAATGGTATACAGCCCATTTTCAGTTGGAAATGTGTTCACAAAACAGTCTTTTTTTGGCTAGAGTTCACTTTAATGGAGGCTATATTATTTATTTCAGCCTCAATTTTAAAAATCAAACAGAAATACCGCACCATAAAATCCAATCCAATGATCTTTCTCTTCCTTATGAAAAACATAAGCCCAGTCAAAGTCAAATGCATAAATCATATCCTCTAACAAAGCTTGTTTAGTCATATGAAGATAGGAGGAGTCATATTATAATATGAAATTGTCTCCTGAGGAATATGGTAGAAGAACACCAACTTCCTTCTGAACAAGACTAAATAAAACATTGTTCTTTGTGTAGAAATATGGAACAAGACATATTAACAAAAGAGTACTCAATGACCATTCACTGATCCATATATGTACACAGGATATTTTAAAATAAGTAGGGATGTTGTGAATATAATTCTGCCTACTTATTTGGAATACTGAAAAAATATAATTGGTATTTATGTGTCTGTTCCTCTTAGAATGCAAGTTAGAAAGTTTTCTTATAAATTTAAGATTATTTGGATTTGAAAAATTTACACCAAGGGTAATGCAAGAGTTGTCTGACAACTTTTTTTTTTTTTACTGTGCCCATTTGAGAAACTCTCTGCAGCCCAAGAAATCAGAATGAAACTTAAAAAAAAATCTTCTAGATTGGAACATCATATCCTAGATCCAGGAGTTTCCTTGCTTTGTAGAATAAATGGCAGCAACCAGGAATGGTTAACTGTCTGTGGCTTCATTTTCTCCGGATAACAGAGTGGTTCATACTTCTGGAAAATATTCAGTACAATATTAAACAAATGAGTGAGATATTTCCTCAGCCTCAGTTCTCCTACCTGGTTCTGCAGGTAAATAGCCGTCACTGGGAGCAGGTAAATAGCCATCACTGGGAGCTATGGATACAGGGAATGCTGCTTCTGTGTCATTGCAGTCCTTTCCATCATTCCCAGAGCCCATGACTACCCTGAATAGTTTGGACCCCAGAGTTCTGGAAACAGAGATAGCCAGGGTGGGAGAGCAAGAATGGAGATTCATAGCAGACTTCCCTCAAGAAGGGCGGATATCTTTTCAGATGCCCATACATAGTGCTCTGGTGGCAGCATACTGGCAGGCCCCGGGGACAGGAGGTCTGCTCAGGCGTGGGGTGGCTCCTGCCGGACATGTGCCCACAGAAGGCACAGGAGCGCAGGAAGGCATTCTGCTGGGCAAGGAATTTCCCATCTTGTGGCTATCCCTGGGCTCATGAGTCAGAACACTGAGCTTTTCTCCCCTTAAAAGACAAGATTTAGTACTTTCTTTCCAAGAGGTCCCTGTCTGCCCTCTCTCCTTACTAGAAAAGCCTGAGAGAGGGTAAAAGAAGTGCTGACTTCATTACTTGGACCAAAATCAATGGGAGCAGAACCAGGCTCTCCATGGGTTTAGATAGGTTTGGATTTACAAAATGTATACTTTGTACACAAAGTATACATTGCTGATTAAAATGTATTGATTGAAAATGAAATACAAGTAATAATGCCAGCATTTTTTATTCAGTAGCTGTCTGAAAAAAACCACACTCGGTTGTAATGCAAATATGCCAACCCATACAGCCTTTCTTTCCAGGTATATGCCTTATGTATTAAAATAATGCCCTTACAGTACCTTCTAACAATTTGCATATACTGAATCCACTATGTAGAGCAAAAAATATGACTTGCATAATGAATCGCACACACACGAAAAAGAAGGTATGCAAAATAAACACATCAACTAGCTGAATACTAATTACCTATAAGCAAAATCTGGAGACACTCAATATGCAGAACCAATCAGTTATTGCAGTGAACACCTATAACTAATTTCCTCCAGGAAGAAAATTTTCCATTAGCTTTAGTGAATTTATACCCATTATAGAAAGGTTGTAGCTAAATAAATATTATTTTAGTTTAATTGGATTAAAAATTAGAAATGCAAATTCTGGTGCACCATGTTTCTAAGTCCTTGTCTCCCTTTTTATGGTAATACCCTTCTAATGGTTTAAGCCTATGAAGAAAAAACACTGAAGATTTTAACTAGCAGCTCTGCAGGGGGGCAGAAAGGAGCAAAGAAGATTTAGTGGTGAAAAGAGCAAATAAATAGGTGCTCCAAGATTAAAAAGAGGGTAGAAGTGCATGCTGAGCTGTTGAAAGACCTCTCTGTGTTTAAAGAAAAATATTGTTTGGTTCTTTCACCAGTGCATGATCAAAATAAGAGGTACAAATTAGTTCATGGCTGCTGAAGCTACAAAACATCATGCAGAGAGCTGTCTTTGGGAACGTTTTAATGAGCAGAAGAGGTCATCAGACTGTGACATTGCTTTTCAGAATTCTTCAAGAACAACACAGACTTCCTGTTCCAAATGTGGTAAAGAATAAAACAACCTTAGTAGTAATCGTACAACTTTTGAACCGTGTTCCTTGGAAATACTGTACCGTGCTCATTTTGTAGCTTTAGTTAGCTATCTCAAAGGAACTCTTCCATATTTTCCATGTGCCCTTATTTCAAAAGTACAGTGAAATGGTAGAGCTTCAACAAGGATTATATTTATAAAATAAAGTTTTATTCAGTCTTCTAAAGAGATTTTAATGTTTTCATTGCTCTAGGTGAAATGGTACACTGTGGCTCTGTTCATTAACATTTAGCATCAGTGCAAAAATCAAGGATTACCACATACAGTTTGAAAGGACATCCAAAATGACTTTGAAATTAAATTCACTACAATCTTAGTTTTGCAGCATTTCAAACGTGATTTTAAAATGTATAAGTTAAGTTAATGGCATTCCAGGTCAAATATCCCCAGCCCAATAACAAGTCCCACATAGAATGTCATTATTTAAATTTGTGGCATATTGTATATGCTGACTAGGATCGAAGAAGTCCGCTGTAAATTTAATAAATAAGATGTATACTACAGTGCAGTTATTGGAAAAAAGCTTCCTTAGGATATTTAAAAAGACTATTAGCAGAGAGAAGATACTTGTAAATCAAATAATTATTCTAAGTTATGGGCGTCATTAGAAGAAATCTCACAACTGGAATGGCTTCAGGATTGCCAATAATTATAAAAATGCCAGTAACTAGCATTTGACAGTGGTTTTTACTCCTGATAAACAATTGCTCCTGTGAAAGAAATAGGTATCAAAATCATGATTTCTAAACCTCTTTTTCAAAGGTTTCTAACAGTAAGAAAGAATACAAATGTATGTCAAATAACGTTCATGAACCAGGTGCTATAGTTAATAATTTGGCTAAAAATTGACTTACTTATCTGTTCATTAAAATACAAAAAGCTGTATTACAAACCAGCCCTTTTTCATTTTAGAATAGTTGTAATAAAATTTCATTTGGAAAAGCATCAACAACAATGATACAAAGCTGGTGTAGATGGACTATTGCTCACGCCATAAAAATTCTGTTGTAATTCTTTCATTGCATATTCTTTTAAATTATAGTCACTATGTTAAGAGAAGAAAGGATAACATAAACCATACTGTATGCCACCTGTCTCTTCCTTTTCCACCAAATAAAGGGAGAAAATACATTTGGTAACTGTCTTCTGTAATCAGAAAGGAAATCTCTGTCATAATGGTTTCACTCAGCTTTTTTCAGGTGTAAAGAACACTGGCAACTGTCCGCCATCTGAAGTATGTAATTCTAACCTGAATATTGAAAGTCTACAAAAGAAACATATATGTATTTGTTAACAAAGGCATGCTCTCATTGACAAATACATTTCAGTAATAAATATTTATTTTTATGACATTAATCTTACAACTTTAAATATTAATGATTACCAGGTCATTGCACCCTGCAACATTCTTCCATGAATCAGTTTACTTAAGCATTTACACTGATTTTATATTCTGTGGTATAATTTTCTTCTCTTTCACCTTTTTAGAGGTACTAAATAGGCATTTGGAAATATTTCAGTTGTCTGTTTCACCTCTAAAAAAATCCCAGTGCAAATTTTTCCCACAAAGGCTAACAAGTTTGTTGGTTTTCAGTTTAAACCTTTAATCCTGTTTGAATGGATTGATGTCTTTTTCCTTGATTTACCAGATTCTTCTGTCAGTGATTAGGGCCTGGGAGTTTGGGCTAATCTGAGATTTCTCCTCTTCTTGTATTGTCATTCTAGTGCCCATTATTCTTCTCTTTTTTTTCCTTTCCAAGAATACCACTGTATTCTATTCAATAACCATTGCTTGCTGAAAGAAGATATCTTAGATAGCCAATTAGCTGTTATGCATAGAGTTTTTAGCCAGCATGGTAGCAGTATTTGTTACAGGACTGTAAGCAAAGCATTGAAAAGTAAATGTTAAAAAAGAGAGAGGAAGGAAAAGGAGATTCTGAAATTCTGAATTTTGCTTTCAATTATCCCAAACTACATCTACAGGCAGTAATGACAAGTGTAAGTTTTGCGAATCAACATGATAGGAGAAAAGAATCTTTGATTCAGTGGATAAGCTGTGATGTAGAAATCCTGGAGCAGTTTTACTAGTAAGTATGCTTTTATAATTAGAGTATCAATGATTCTCTGTCTAATGCAAAAGTGTTGTAGGGTCCTTTGATAGCAAATGTGGGCAGCTCTTGGAAACTTTTATATAGCTGTTATAAAACAAGACACTACAGAATATTCCTGAATTCAATGCCATTAAATCCAATGAATGACTTCACTGACTGCAACAGATTTCTACTGATGTAAACAAAATCAAAAACTGCTCTTTGATACATAAAGATATAAGTTTTGAAAAAAACCCCACAATTACAGACAGCCATAAAATAACTGAGTATAATCTAGGAAAAAAATGTATATATGTGTTGGCTGTAATCAGAGTTTAAACTACCAGTCTTCTGTGAAAATCTTTTCCGGGTAAAGAAAACAAACAAATTCCATAACAGCACCCAAAAACATTATTTTAATTTTTTCATCAACATGAAGTGATGTTCTTCATTAAATGGCAAACATATATCCTCAAAATAGAATGATAAATAAACTATCTGTCAGATTGTATAAACATCATGGTATATGCATATAACTAACAGTATGTATTATTATTAGTTGAGTATTTATTTGTATTACTATTAGTGATTTGCTATCTATTAATAAGTTTATGGTTTTCATGCATATATTTTACCTTTTTAATCAAAACATATGTCTTCAGTGTCTTCAAAAATATTTGATATTCTTTCATTTGACAAGTGACTTAAGATGTGCTTAGATAAGCATTTTGTTTAAAAGTTTTAGAAGTATTTTGTATAACTCTTCTGAAGTTTTACCAAATATCAATTGTACAGAAAAATCATTGACAGTTGTATCAAAACTATTTTTGCAGCTTCGTTTCATCCAGTTTTGGTTTTCAGTGTGAATTTCTTTTTTTTTTTAGTAAAAAAAAGTCTGCAATATTTTTGAAACAGACTTATGTGCCATTTTGGGCAAAGTATTACAGCAGATCTTGAAAAAGGAAGGTCAATCCCTGTAATACAGAAAAAGTTTCTTGGGAACTTTCTATTCTAGAACACGACGTTTTAAACACAGCATTTTCTATGAAGATGCCACTCTAAATGTCTACTGGTACTAAAGGAAATGTCTGTTGGTATCAAAGTAACTGCACCCATGTTTTAATATTGCTGGATTAAATCCAGTATACCCCATGTCTTGGATTGTTCCTTAAAATTTTAACTCAGTGAAAACAGACCATTCCAGTGAACTACACCTGAGTGGTGCTTTGCAAGCAGATGTATACATCTATGTATATTACTGTGCATTGCATAAAATAGCATACTGCGTTATCATGCCATGCATGCTTTATGATCTTGTCAGGACTTACGAAAGGTATTGTATGAACATGAGACATACAGAAGGACAGTCTAGGTGCTGCATGCTGCTATGGAAGTGATTTAGCAAATGGTTAGTTCATTATGTTAAGAAAGTACCGGTGTTACCATAGAGAGCTGTGAGATACTATGCATTGCTGAGTTATTGTTTGGATGAAACATAAACCTAAGATGGGGTTTCATTGCAATTGCCACAGGTTACATGGTAGTTTTAGCAGGAGTAGGAATGCTGAGCCCTGTACCCTAACCAAACTCCAGATGAATTGGTTAGATTCTACTATTGCAAGAAAATACATCCATGGGGTTTCTCACTTCGTAACCTATTGCACAGTGCTGCTTTTCTCTGTAAAAAGCTGTTACGTGTCACAGGTTGCAACCCTCTTAGAAGGCAGTGCTTTTTACGCAAATGGGAGAGACAATTTCTAAAATGTGTTTCCACAAAGAACCAGTTAGTGATGGGTATCTTGAGACAAGCGAACAGGGAGGATCCTAAATCATAGCATTCTGTAAAAGGTAGCAGCTGTAATTAATACAGAATAAATCTTAAGACCTCAGTAACTGGTGTTTCTTCTACTCGTGTTTATTTTTATATATATATTTAAACCTTGATTTTTTTTATAGTACAAAAGTGTATGTGTAATCAGTTACTTAATTAGGTCCAAGGTTTCTAGAGTGCCAAGACAGGAGCACTGATCTCCACTTCCATCAGCAGAGAGCAGTTGGGTGGCATTTCGTCTTCTCTCAAGAGTAATTCTTCTTGTCCTCGGGACCCTCTGCACATTCCTTCCATGCAGCCCTGCGGGTTCATGCTCAACGACTGAAAGGTGAAAGAGAAGAGGATAAAATCTTTCAGAAATCTAACAGAAGCAACCTAATAGACAGTCAAAGTGCAGTGAGGCAAGGGCAGTACAGTGCTTGAAGGGGCCCTGATACACGAAGGTAAATGGCCTTCTAGTCTGTCGTAACATCCAGTAATTTAGGAGGCCAAACTTCCATTTTGTGGCAGTCATGGGAAAATAAACTGTATCCCAGAAGAAGAACAAGAAGGAAAATCTCCGAGTAAAAAGTATCGGCCTGTTATCCCTGTCAGTCCAGCACGGAGGAATATTACTCGGGGAGAATAATAAGAGAGAAGAGCTAGACCCAGAGGGAAGGCAAATAGCGAGACATATAACGAATGTACAAGATCCTCATAACTGATGTTATTAGCCTGATGCTGCCAATTTCATACTCAAACTGGTAGCTTAAACGTTGTAACTATGCATCAGTGATGGCATTTATTAAACGCTCATCACTAAGATATAAAATTCTGGTCTTAGGACTCATTTAAACGGTTATAACTGTGGCTAGGCAGAGGCTTTGATCCTCTTCTCTAGCACTTTGAGTCTCACTCCATGGCTGATTGCTGGTGAGTTGAGAGAGAAGTTCTACCTGGTGCCATGCACATACCATATCAACATCACCCAGTATGAGAAGTTAGGTGGCATTTACTTATATTTCTTTCCAATCTACTGCAGGACACTTGTCCTACCTATATTAAATAAAAGTTTCAGACATTTTTCTGTTTCTCTTTTTCTCAGACTTGCAGACAGGTATCCTAGTTTTAAAATTGGGATGTGTGCCCTGCATGTAAACCCTCGTTCACTTTCTAAGCTTTGAATATGAGTAATGAGAAACTGTGTATAGTATCCACAATCCCTAAGTCTTTTCAGCTGCCTGGGGAGATGCTTTTCTATTCCTACGCCATGACTCTTTAGAGTTGAGAAGGCAAAAAAGAAGCATGTGTAACAAGAGGAGGGTAAAACCATCAGTTTTTTGTTCCTCTAAAGCAGTTTACTGTATTCACAAAATGATATTTATAATCTTGTCCAGGTTAAAGTTTGACAGTTTTTGCAGATGTTATAACTTTCTAGCAAGGAAGCTGCAAAATTGCATATATCATTTTTACAACATCATAGATCGGAGTAGAATTATGAGAGGTCAAGTGTCCTGAGAAGTGAGCTCGGAATGCAGGAAGTATATATCAGCATTTACTCCATAACATAACTCAGCACTGAGTCTATCCATCCACCTTCCTTGTCATACCAGCACCTACCACGAGGGAAAAGAGATCTCAAGCAAGCAAGCAAGACACCACAAATAAATATATTTGTCAGGATAGGGCACCCTTAGAGAGTGATATTGCACTCAATGCCTGAAGTTGTTATGTTAGAATAGAGATTATCCTGAAACTTACAGGAGGAAATACTTGGGCTGTGTTAAGTTTTTTTAAAATATCTGTCTATTCTGGTGAACCTGACAGCAGCATCTATTGTTTAGATTGTTTAAAATTGTTAGCCATGTGATTGTTTCTTAACTATTAACTGTTTGTGTTGAAATGTTCTCATTCCTGGACATGGCCCCAGGCAAATTTCTGTGTGCATGTTTCTGTAGAAAAAGCACCATCATTTCTGAGAGCAAGGTTACAGAGAAAATACATTAGGCCAATGTTAAAACCTCTTATAGCTCTCTATTTGAAAAGCAGTTGTGCTACCATGAGGTGGAGATGGTACTTTACATTTGCCCAGCAGGCTATTGAGGATCAGAAAGCTCTCATATGTGTAAAAAACCCCATAATAATAAAAAATAAAAATCCCAGATTATTAGATTCAATAGTTGTAGGTTGCATATAATCTCTTGGGGTTTGTTGAACTATAGCAACAAAACTCTTGTATCTCTTTGAGCATTGCTCCAGCATATAGTTGCAGAGACTAAGGAACAACTTTTGCACAGATGATCTTTTGCCTGCTGGATGTCACAAAAAGAAGATCAAAGAAAGAGATGCTTCAGCTTCATTTCCAGGACTCCCCTTGGTACAGAGACAGGGAGATGGAGAAGAACATAGAAGCAGGAAAGTCAGCTATTGAAAAGTTGAGAAATGTCAGGAACTTAAAACTGGCCAGCAGGTATTCACACTGTGTAGTTTAGGCTGTCTGCTGGAGGAATTTTTGTGCGCTTCATCTTATTTAATATGTAGTAACTGTGCTTCTGGTAGCAGGTCTGCTGCACACTTTGTTACAGATTTCTCAGCGAAAATGTAAGAATGACAGGATTCTGCCTTGCTCTCAATTTCTGTGGTTGGCTGCTGCCAGGCTAGCCCATGGTCTAGAGCATGTTGATGTGTTATTTTTTTCCTATATAAAAGTCACTCCTAATGTATTAGAGTGCAAGGCCTCTTTGGGACATCATGGCATAACTATTCATGTCATTGGCAGCTTTTACCAACTGTATATGCCCGTTTATTAAATGTGTTACTTCCTCTTCCCCTCCTCCCTCAATATTTGGCCTTAAAAAGTTTAATACTTGGTGTAAAAATACAACCAGATGTATTCTTCAGAGAAGCAGCCCCTAACAAGTAGTGTGATTGTACATACAACTAAGGTATTTTTGTTAGTATTATGCTCTTTTCTGTTTTTCTTAATGCCTCACTCCCTCAAGTTATGTGAATACAATAGTCTCTCACACATTCTCTCTTCCAAAAAAAGCTTTTGGCTCTTCCAAGACTGGAAAAAATCTGAAGAGTTAAGAAGTTTAAACCCAAACTCTGTTTTTTTCAAAATTTATTTCATGAAATAGCATGGTTTTTTGTACAGTTATTGAACTCAATGGATTCATAACACTGTTTTAGATATACTTTGGATAAGGAGAGACTGTCAAACTTATCTAATCTGAATTTGTACTCTGTACTGGATACAGTGTATTTTCATTAGAGGATCCATGAAACTTGAATTTGTTCTTCATTCATCTGAAAGACCCTTATTCTAACACAGATAATGGAGAACATAGCATTGCATTGCCTAGGAGGTCCTAAGGCCTGTACTGAAGGGACACCCAAGGGACTGCAGGAGGCCCAGTTCAGATCAGGAAGCAGCCTGTCCCTGTCCCTGTGGTGCTGAGGCATCCACACCAACATAAGGGCGACTGCTTCTGGGTGGAAGTGGGAACTCTGGAGGGTACCACATGTTGCGCCTTTTGATTTTAATGAGATGCTTCTGTGCTAGTGTGTCCCTGTGCTTGCAGTGTGGTGGTGTCCATTGTCTGGCCATGGGAGGGCTGGGAAGGTCATACATGGTCGGCTTGGGCAGCGAAGCAGCCCCTGGAGGGGTCCAGAATCAGAGTTTCTGGCAATACACCTAGTTTTGATCAGCATGCATGCAGACTGTCAGCAAAGGTGGACTATCTTGTGAGGTAAGCTCTGGGAACAAAGATGGAGAGGGCTGTGTGGAGCCTTCCTCACCATCTCTAGGCCATATATAGCCCCAGGCATTTAATGTGAACTAATCCTGCTGCTTCGCTGAATCAGGGACTTCATGATGTGGTGCCACAAATCAAGAAAGAGAGGTTACTTCTTCCATCTGTTTGGGTTGGACAGGACACTTTTGTCTTGACAGTATCAAGTATATCAATCAAAGGACTGTGTGTTTATTACTTTATTGTTGGTGGTGGAGAGCATTAATTTCTTTTATGGAGTTATACAGTTCTTTAAGCATGTATCCTTATAGGCTGTATTATTAATGTGAATGCTTTTATATTTTCAAATATAACTAGCTGTATTGATTGGTGAGTTATATAAATGGAAGAAAATAATAAACTAAATTGAAGAGCTACATTATTCATCTCTGGACTCTAGATTGCTGGTGAAATTTGCTTCCTTCAAATAGCCCTAAGGACTCCCTTCCCAAAGGCTGAACCATGCCCAGCACCATGGGATCATCTTGTCCCCAGCAGCCCTCACACAGAAGAGTTGCCATTGTACTGGTAATTACCAGATCTTTTGGTTTTGGCTCTGTGGGCTGGAACCTAAATCTCAGCATACAAACAGATTCCTCCCAAGCTAAAAAGAAACTTTTCAAATCAAACTATACATTCAATGTCAATATCTAGACTGATCATTTACAACAGCTATAATATTTTTAAAGAGAAACCTATACATAATATTCAGAGTCCCTAAAGTTTTCATTAACAAAGTTGACAGTACTAATCAGCATTTTAATATACTAATTAGCCATGTGCTGTCCTCATTTCCACTTTGAGTGCTGTAAGGCAGTGTTTCTCAGTTATGACCTGTGGTTTGTTGCTAGTCTGTAAGATATCAAGGAGTGATTCATTAAATTATTGCAAAAACACCATATATGCAGATGTACAATTAAAGAAAATAGAGAAAATAAGTTTAAAAAAAAAAGAGAACATTGCCATTTTAGCATGTTTTTCAGGCTAAGAGATTAGATGGTCTTTGATTTAAAAAAACCAGAAAATACTCTTTTTTTTTTTGGTAGTCCAGAGAACGGATGAATATCAAGGACTCAGGGACAAATACTCTAAGGAACTAAAACTTCTGGGAGGTTCTGAACACCCTCCACACTGGCAAGCACTGTGACAGCTAAGGGCATCCAGAGCTGGTGATTCGAGGTTCTCTATTAATCATATTATAGTCTCTGATGTCTGTTATTGTGTTAAAATATTCCTTTGAATAAATTATTGGGATTTTATGTCCTGTAATCTTGAATCTACCATTGATGCTGAAGGCAGGAAGAGGCACTGATGTGGAATTTTCAAACCCCCTTGCTGATTGAGGAGCACATGCCCTACCGAAAGGCAGCGGGACTTCTCTTATGGAAACACTCTCCTTAGAATTACACCACAAGATTTTGTTAGCTAATAAATGTAGTTTAGATTGTAAACCAGTGGTGGCTCCGATGCATTTTAGCTTGAGCGGAAAATGTGCATGTATTTACATGAATGTGCATGTACACATTCAAAAACCACAAGAAAAGTTGAAGAGAACTATATCATAGAATACAAGGGGGTATAGGCTATTCCTTATTAAGATAATGCTGATAAGGTGACAATATCTAGTTGTTATACATTGGAAAATAGAAAAAATAGCTGTTACCTTGCAAAAGACTTTGTGACTTTATCCTATGTACTCCTTTCCATGTTCAGCCCAAGCTGCCACATCTTTGTCTCTGCAAGATCGGGGTTAGCCAGTAAAATCCCCCAGAGGCTACTCTGCAGGTTTGCAAATACACAAGAACTTTGCAATGCCTTTAAGCATTATTTAAAAAAAAATAAAAATTATGAAAACCTACTGTGTATTGTAACATGTTATAACTTGTTACGAGCTGCTTTCATTGTTTCATGTTACCTCTTCCTTGCATGCTATTTCCTTTGGGTTATGCTGCTACTGCATGTCATTAATAGTGACATGCAGTAGCTATGACAAGAGGACAAAGAAAGATTTCAGTGAGGTTATTAAGTTCTGGTAGGGATGGACCCCATTATCGTCAATATAAAAGCCACCCTTACTGAATCCCCCAAAATAAAATAATTTTGGAAGCATTTAAAGATGTCCTCTTGAGCTGAAATGCCTATTAGTCTTCTGATGTGTTTGCTGTTTGTTGCTAACCATTAATGCCAGAAGTCAAGAAACACATTTATTTTTAACCTCTCTGTGCTTCAGTGACTCCTGTGCAACAATTTTTCTGGCCTTTGAAAGCTATATGTCAAAGCCAATTCTATCCTCTTTTTATGGCACGGAGAACGTGGGAGCTGCATGGCTTGATAAGGATCTTCAGGTATGAAAAAAAAATTCTTTCTGGAAGAGAAGCCAAATGATTTTCTTGTCCTACTGGTCACATTAAAGCTTAGTGAAATTTATGGCAACTGGGTGCCTGAAGGATTTTCAGTGGCTGTTAGGATATATGAATACCTTTTTTAAGGCTAGTACTGTTCTGGTGCAGCGGGGCCTTATACAGTTGGCTGATTGTTAAAGGTATTGATGAAGTACACTGCACAGGAAACAACCCCATCTCCCCATAGATGCTCTTCTCTGTTTCCTCGTAAGAATGTAATAATTGACCATAGTGGATCACATCAAACATCTTTCTGGCTCAGTACCCAGTCTTCAGCAGTCAGTAGTAGTATAAGCCTAGATAAGAGTCAAAGGACATCTCCAGAAAGCAATCATACTCCTCCAGGAAACAATCCCAGCTTCAAGCAACCTGTGGCTCAGGTAATTCCAGAGATATGGTATCTTTGTAATTTATAGCCCTTGATGTTGTCCCATTAGTTAACCCAGTGACTTTTCAAACCTATGTAACTTTTTCTTCTTTACATAATCCTCTGGCAAAAAGTACCACAGTTTAGACATAAGTGAAAATGTTTTCCTTTTGTTTGTTCTGAGCGTGTCCTGTGGTCATTTCATCGTGGACATGACGGTCCTACTTCTTAACTAATGAAAAGTATGAAGTGTTTTCTCTTTGCCTTCTTCACTCCAAGCATGTTTTACACATACCTGTATCCTATCTTGCCTGAGGTGTCTTTTCTCCAGGATGGAGAATTTTGTCTGTTTACTTGATCCTCATGAAGAAGTCATGGTATATCTTCAACCACCTTTGCTGTTCTTTTTAGCACCTTTCGATTTCTGCAGTGTTATTTTTACACAGATAGACAAGAAGGACAAAATATTTGAGGTATGAATACACTGAATTTAATCCATGACATTACATTTTTTTCTGGGTAGTTTGTTTCTAATATTGTGTCTGCTAGTTTGACTGCCACTGACCATTGGATTTGCCATCTTAGAAAACTTTTTAGCTTCAAATCCCTTTCCTAAGTGGTAACAACTAGCTCCATAAGAGCCTCTGCCAATAGTGTGTAAAGTTAGAAATGTGTTCTCCGAAGTACATCACATAATTTTTGCTGACATTGAATTTCATCTGCCATTTTTTAACTGTTCAGTCAATGTCATAAGACCCTTCAGTTATACTACCTTCAATAACCAGCAAATTTTGTTACTTTCCTCTCTACAGTTTTTAGAGACTTTTTCTGAACATTTGGAGCATCCAGTGATACCTCTGGGATTTTGCTGATGACAAAAAGGGATCTAGATAGATTGGAGCATTGGACAATGATTAATGGGATGAAATTTAAGTCCAATGCCAGATTCTGCACCTAGGACAGAGTAATGCTGGGCACAAGGATAAATTGGGAGAGGAGTGGCTGGCAAGCAGCCCTGCAGAAAGGGATCTGGGGGTGCTGGTTGACAGCAGGCTCAATATGAGTCAGCAGTGTGCCCTGGCAGCCAAGAGGGCAAACCACATCCTTGGGTACGTCAAACACAGCATAACCAGCCAGTCAAAAGAGATGATTATCCTGCTGTATTCAGCATTGGTGCGGCCTCGCCTTGAATACTGTGTGCAGTTCTGGGCCCCACAATTTAAGAAGGATGTGAAGGTCCTTGAATGCGTCCAGGGGAGGGCAACAAAGCTGGTGAAATGGCTGGAAGGAATGTCCTATGAGGAGCAGCTAAGGACTTCGGGCTTGTCTAGTTTGGAGAAAAGGAGGCTGAGGGGCGACCTCATTGCTCTCTGTAGCTTCCTGAGGAGGGGAAGTGGAGAGGGAGGTGCTGATCTCTTCTCCCTGGTATCCAGTGATAGGACGTGTGGGAATGGTTTAAAGCTGCGCCAGGGGAGGTTTAGACTGGACGTTAGGAAGCATTTCTTTACCAAGAGGGTGGTCAAAGACTGGAAGAGTTTTCCTAGAGAGGTGGTTGATGCCCCAAATCTATCAATGTTTAAGAGGCGTTTGAACAATGCCCTTAATAACATGCTTTAGCTTTTGGTCAGCCCTGAAGTGGTCAGGCCATTGGACTAGATGATTGCTGTACGTCCATTCCAACTGAAATATTCTATTCTATTCTATTCTAGTCTAGTCTAGTCTAGTCTAGTCTAGTCTAATTTCAATGAGAAAACTGACCATTTATCCCTACTTTTTATTTCCTGTTTTTCAGCCTGATATCAGTCCTGGTGAGGAGCTCTCTTATTCTGCGCTGTAGTCCTCTTTGGCCACCTTTGGTGAGGGAACTTTCTAAAAGCCTTTTGAAAGTCCCAGTGAACTGTGCAATCTGCCTCCAGTTTTTCGACATGCTCAGTGACTGTCTCAAAGAAATTTAAAGAGATTGTAAGGCAGGGTTTTTTTCAGCAAAAACCTCATCAGCTCTATCTCCTTACATTGTTACAGGTATTGTATGTGTCTAACAGTCTCTCCCTTTTATAACTCTAACAGTCTGTCTGGCATGAACATCGGATCCGCACATGCAGTCAGTTCAAGAAAGAACTAACACTAATCTTTCCCTCAGATGAAACTGGCAGCAAATCCTGGCTTTCTCCTCAGCTTCAGAAGGAGGGAAGATAGGGTGGCTACAAGCACAGCCACCTCCACTTCTGTAGGTTATCGGCTGGAGGCTTACTGATGCTGCCCTTTCTCTGTGTCTTTTTACACTTGTGCTTTAGGCCAACCACTTCTACACAAGGTCAGCAAGACACACAGCCTTAATGGTGGTGTAGGCAGTAATATTTAGTTGTCCTATGCACTTGCTGTTAGGCTGACACCCAATGCATTTAAACACACTTCTGATACGGAGTGGAGGTAGGAAACCCTCAGTGAAATCTAGGGCTGATGGTCAGACTCTATGGTCACAACAGTCCTAGGCATTACAGACCTTTACAACCAGTAGTTGCTGTCCTATCTCACCATCTCCTGCCTTCATAACAAGAAACTCTAATTGTCATCAGGATATTGAATTTTCCAGAACATCTTCAAATGAAATAGCTGTCTTTGGTTCTAGGTTATTTCTCAAACTTTACTTTCTAACACAGTCAATTGTTAAAGAAAGACTGGAAACAGCATAGATGGGCAGCAACGAAGCTTTTGGTAGGAGTTTTTCTTCAAAAACTTGACTCTATGTGAATGGTAATCAAGAAAAAAAAAAGTTTGTACATGAAGTCCTGCAACTGCCTTACCTTTGAGACCTGCATTTTCAAAAAGTTGATGGCAGGGGACTATACATTTTCTTTTGCTGCTACTCCAGTCTGATCCCTCTGCAGTAGTGACCTCTACACTTATTTTGCCTTTCAATGTCTTAAAATTTAGTTTTCTGTGCAGTCATTCACACTGAACCCTGAAAAGAAGATACATATATATTTATAACAATAAAAGAGAAAGAATTTCTTGACTGTTATGGGCTTCTGATATTTTATTAGTCAAGTCTACATTCACCCTCGCCCTTACGGGTCTCCCTGTGGTAGCTCTGAGCTCTGCTGATCTCGTAGACAAATAATGGAAACATATGACTTAGAGCCTTTTAGAATCAAAGAAGACTGAGAGGCAAAAGACCTGCTAGGTCATTTTGTCCATCCCCTGCCAATACAGGATCATAACCTACTGTACAATAACTTCACTAATGTTTTGCCAAGTCTCAATTTAAACGAATCAAATGATGGGGATTATACCACTTTCTTTGGGACAATGTATCCCTGCTGCTTCATATTCTCTATGAAGAACTGTTATGATATTCTACTTAATATTCTTAATATCACCATAATTACAGGGATAACTTATTTTCTTCTTGTAAGAATTGTTTCTTTCTTGGTGTTCGTATTTTTCATATATATCATGTTAAAAGCGCTGTATTTGTCATGTAATTCTTTCCAGCTTTCTTCATAACTCAGCTCCTAAGTCCCTTATCAATGATTGCTGTTTACCTTCATTTAATTTCCTTCCACTTTATTCATCTTTCTTGTATAGGCTGCTTTAAAAGATATGTATTGCTCATTAGATTATTCTAGATGTGATTCTCAGGTGTTAATGTTCTACGGCAAGACTTTTGCCTGAGTAATAACGTGATGTGTCTGGGTATGTAATTCCAAATCTCCTGGATGTCCGTCCTCCTTTATACCTTAATGCAGCTCTCTGACCAGTTCTCATTCTTGTCTTTTATTGCACCAATATACCTTTTACACGCTACTGAAATTCTATTTTAGTGAATCATCCTTCCAATTCTCAAGTAAGCCCACTTGTTCATTATCTTCATCATTTAATACTCTAACTCATCCTACTTATTTCCCTATGCCCTTTTGTAAAATGTAAAACTTTTTTTTTGCAGAATTTCTGTATCTTATGTTTTACTCAAACTGGAAATAAAAAAAAGCCAGACTGAGTTACAAAAACTGTATTGAATTTTTAAAAAACAATTTAATCTTTTCTGGAGCCTCAAACACTAAACTGCTGTCAACATAAATATACATTTATTGCTCGGCATTGCTACAGATCAGACTTAAGGTTCTTCGGATAAACTCACTGGGTATTTCCAAATCAATATATATTTACCTTTCATTTAAACATAACCTTCATGCAAAATTCTTGAGTTTTTTTTACTCTTAAATAACTCATATGTGCTTTTAATTTTAACACAGCTTTCAAATTTTTTTGTTTCCATTGGAATTCTTTGACTTGTTGAACTGACTAGAAAATTTTTAAAGCCTCAAACTATCAACAAAAATAAAAATATGAAAAAGATATTACATGATTTCTTTTTGGTGCTACTTCTTGATCAATTCTGAAGAAAGCAGCATGGGAAGAGGCAAATTATATTTTAAATGACTGCAGAAATTAAGTAGGATTAACTTTGTTTCGCTATTTGTAAGCTATTGTGCAAATCATATAAGTTAAGTTGGATTTCAATTTCAAAATATTAATTTAACTTACTATTTACTTTTTTAATTGCAAAATTGCTGAGATAAATGAAACTTTTATAAATGGAAATATACTTGAAGTTTCTGTATGTCTTTTACACATAACATTTGTATATGTGACTGTCCTCCTCCTCCCCCACTAGTATAACTAAGGGATCCTGAGTACGCATTCCTTAATGAACACAGATTCCTTCACTGTCAAAAGTTGCTCCAGGCAAAAAGTTGGCAAGTGAAAAGTTAACAAAAAGGTCAATGAAATGTGAAGAAATCTGGTCCTCAATGTGTACAAAAATAATATTTGTGGGTTTAGATGTCTTTTATCTTTCTATTGATCAAAAATAGATTTTTTTTTTGATTGAACATTTTCAGCCTTCCATTGACTGAAATAGATGACCGCCTTAGGGCATTTTTGAAGGGGAAAACTAAAAGAAAAATGACTAAATTCCTTTGTTCAGAACTGCTGCTCTGCATATCCAGTAAATTTTTTAATACAAAGACATACTAGTCAATGGGGAGTTTTACTTGCAAAAGGTCTGCAAGATTAGGTTCTTAGTATGCAAGTGTGACTACCAAATAGGCACGATAGGACTGCAGTGACCAGGAAGGGGCAGTTACAGCCATCGTCTCAGTTTTCATATTTCAGAACTTTGCAGGTATTCACATTGGAGTAGTTTGGCCAAAACAGGAGAGAGGGCCAGTGAGGGAAGGAAGAGAAACCAGTCACACTGCAGAACAGCTAGGGAGCAACACTAGCTAGTCCCATGGTTGAGGCAGCCTGGTGCTCAGACGCAAGAACAAGGTGACCTTCTGGGAACATGGGAAGACTTCGGTTTTTGCTGAGCTTTAGTATGGAGCTGACTGCACATACCTGCAAAGCAGCTAATTAATCCAGGCACAATGGATCAAAGGCTGTGTACAAAAGGACTAACCATTTACTCTTTGTGGCTAAGGAGCAACATTAGCAGTTAGGAGATATAGCACATTTCTGTTCTTACTTTATTTTTGAATCAGCACAGATGAGTTAGCTAAACCATTCCTCAGCTTTCCCTCTTGCTTGTATCTACTAAAAGAGGCTGCTGTGAGAAGCAGTGCTGTAGTTTTTGTGATGTATTTACATCAGAGCCTCAGTTGAAGACACTCTGAAAGAATAAAGCCAGATCCTTGTCCTGACATTTATTCTGGACACTCAAGCAGTGCTCTATGCAGAATTGCAGGGGTCAACATTACTGGAATAAGTTTTAGAAGTGATGTTTATTTTGTAAGCAAAAAGAAGAGAGGACGTTGGAGTGTTAAAACTTACATTTTTATTCAATTACAGTTATCCTCTCTTTAGTGTATATTAGCCAGTAAGACATACATTGAAAAAGCCTTGATCAAAAGGAAAAATCTACTAAGCCTTCTTTTTCTCCGCTGCTGCTGCTGGCACTACCAAAAATGTTCTACATAATGTTTTAAAATTTTTGTTATGTTCTTGGATATGTATTGACATCTTAGCTCATAACAGCTACTTAATGGCTATTATAGTTTAAAACATTCATAAATGCATTTTTAAAAAGACCCTAAGCAGGCATTTACATAACAGGGGAAGGAATTCTAAGTGTCAGAAACATAAAACACATTTTAAAAGGTCCTGTTGATATACATTGAAACATTCACTAAATTAATAAATTCCATTTTGTGAGAATAGAATAGAATAGAATAGAATAGAATAGAATAGTTCAGTTGGGAGGGACCTACAACGATCATCTAGTCCAACTGCCTGACCACTTCAGGGCTGAAGGCGGTTGGGTTATTTTGTGGCGTTGAATCTGGAGACGAGCATGAATGGCATCATGCAGGGTTTCTACAGGTAGATCAACAGCAAAATGCAGACTAAGGAAAAAACAAAATCATGCTTCATCAACCTGATAGGCTTCGACAGTGAGATGACGAGCTCAGTAGACAACGGGAGAGCAGTGGACATTGTTTAACATGACTTTAATACGGCCTTCGAAGCTATCTCCTGTAGCATCATCATAGACAAACCGATGAATTACTGACTAGACAGTAGATGGTGAAGTATATTGAAAATTGGCTGAACTGCTGAGCTCAAAGTGTTGTGCTCAACATCACAAAGACTATCTGGAGACCAGTAACTAGTGGTGTCCCTCAGGGGTCAACACTGGGTCCAATATTGCTTAAAATCTACATTCATAACCTAGATGATGGGGCAGAGTGCAAGTTTGCAGACAACAGAGAATCAGGAGGACTGGTTGCTATACCAGATGATTGTGCTGCTTTTCAGAGGGACAATCTGGAGAAATGAGGTGACATGAATCTCAAGAAATTCAACAAATGGAAATGCCAAGTCCTGCACCCAGGGAGGAATAACTGCATGCACTAGTGCAGGCGGGGACTGACCATCTGGGAAGCAGCTTTGCAGAGAAGGTCCTGGGGGTCCTGGTGGACCATGACCCAGCAACGCACCCTTTCAACAAGGAAGCCCAACACCCTCTCCTTGGGTGCATCAGGAACAGCACTGCATCACCTGCAAGTTAAGGGTGTGATCCTTCCCCTCTCCTCAGCACTGGGGAGGCTACAGCTGGAGTGCTGGGTCCAGTTCTGGGCTACCTGGTATGAGAGGGACATGCATGTACTGGAGTGAGTCCAGCAAAAGGCCACAAAGATGCTGAAGGGCTTGGAGCATGTGAGTTACATGGTGAGGGTGAGAGAGCTAGCATTGTTCAGCCTGGAGAAGAGAAGGCTCAGGAGGATTTTCTTCATGTGTATGAATACCTGATGGGGGGGAAGTAAAAAAGGTGGAGCCAAGCTGTTCTGCGTGGTGCCCAAGGACAGGCCAAGAGGCAATAGGCACAAACTGAAATGGGGGAAATTTCAATTCCCCCATAAGAAAAAACTTCTTTTATTGTGAGGGTGATCAAACACTGGAATAGGTTGCTTGGGGAGGTTGTGGAGTCTCCGTCCTTGGAGATATTTAGAACCCAACATGGCCCTGAGCAATGTGCTACGGCTGACCCTGCTTTGAGCAGGGCAGTTGGACTAGACGATCTCCAGAGGTCCTTTCCAGCCTCACCCAGGATGGGATTCTGTGGTTCAGACAGTTCATCGTAATATACTCTGTTGTGGTCATTAGAGATTTTGGAAAACTTCTTTACACCTCTTTTGTTTTTTTCCCCGAGAAAATCATGTCATCAATAAACAAAAGGTGGCTCACACCATGGTGTACCACTTCCCTTGTTTTGCTTTCTGTTTATCTGATAGTGCTTTCTGCCAGGGCCTGGGCCAAGGAACAGAAGATCTAATGTCTCATTCTGTTCATACTACAAAAAATGTTCATACTGGAGTGAATTAGTGAAGGTGTTCAAGCCTCACTGTGTTTCCTGGGGGCAAAGGCAGTATACACCAGTATAAACGTGCTTTTATTTTAAAGGATTGGAGGCTGATCCTACAAACCCTTTCTAGCGTGAGTAATTCTGATATAAAGTTTTCTTCCCCAGAGCTATTCACTTTTGAAAGGGTTACTTTTCGCAGGAACCAATCCTTGTGTTGTATGTGGCAGTTTAGAAACTGGACTGCGAAAATATTTCTTCTTCTGAACATAGAATGATAATGTGGATGGTTGTTAGCAACACAATTCCTCCAGCAAACGGGAATGGTTACTGCATACAGAATCAGTTTTACCTTCATTACTTTTCAAGAGGTTGCTTAAATATATATCATATCTGCTATAGAGCAAGTAGGAAACAGAATGTGGAAAAATGAAGGCTTCTCATATCAATTGTGGTCCTTTTTTTTTTAACTGGCAGTTGTTCCTATTTTCAAGTGTTTGTTTCTACTTTAATGAGGATACCAACTTTCATCCGGTGAGATGTGTGGGTCACTTTGTTAGCGCACTTGCACACACCAAGGCAATACACCAGCTGGAAATTTTGACTTTTAGCTGAATTATTTTTCCCCAGCAAATGGCTTTCCTTTTGACATATTTTAATGTACTTGCACACTGAGAGGAAGAGTGGGTGAACAGAAAACAGACTGTTTTATTAACCCAGCAGTCACCTTTGAGATTCATACATGTCCACTTTTTTCTTGCCTTTGTACCTAATCCCAAGAGACTGGTACCTGGCTTCCCTTGGAATAACAAAGTCAGTCACAAACCTCCAAACATGATTGTTAACTGAATGCCAACTGTTTCTTCTCATCTTTTTTTTTTCTTTTTCCCCCAGTAGTATGTTAGGGATTGTGTCCTTATGGGTGCCCTATAACCATAATATATTTAAGGATTTTTTTTTTTTCAATAGTAGAGGTATGTTGGGCAAGAAATTAAATTGCTCTTTCTATTTTGTGTGTGTGTTTTATAGTGATTTTTTCAGCTCTGCTAATAGTGGAAAGGGAAGAAATAAAGCAATGCTGCAGGCACTGACTGGACTACAGTTTCAGCTCAGAGGAAGGCTACAGGATCAAGAGTGGACAGACAAGCACCCTCGAGAAGAAGCCCATGCACATTATTCACAGTGTCATATGCCAGTTTCACAGTATCCTGGGTTCAATGGATTTTTTCCAGTGGGAACACCCTTTTCATCAGACAAAGCTCCAGCAATCTCAGAGGTACCTATATTACCAACAGATATTTACAAAGCAGATTTCTGAATGCTGTGTTATCTGCAGAAAGCTATTCTTAATTGTAACATAATTAGCTCATTTTGAAGTGCACCTGAATGAAATCCAGGAGGAAGGTGAGGGGTGAAGCTGTTGGAATTAACATGTTCTAAAAAATACGCAGAGCTCAAGCAAGCAAATGCCGGGGTATTAACTAGCTAGGTCTTGTCCCCATGCTGCCTCAAAACATGCTCCTTGAATCATTAATCTTAGGATCAACTCTCTAATGATCTAGGGCTGACAACTTACACTCCATCTTCCCTTTGGATAGTGGAATGTCTCTGGAGTTTTCTTTCCACGTCATGCCGTATTTCCAGGCAGCAGACAGGCTGAGATCCAGCCGGGGGGGGGAAGTGGGAACAGGGCCCAGTAGCTCCATGTTTGCTTCCTTGCCCCATGGCGGAGCAGGCAACTTCTCATGACATGGGGAGAGAGGATGCTGCCTCCTGGTAAATCTGTGTCTGGCAGATGTGTTTTTGGCATCAGCCATTTGGGAATACATTTATTTCATGCACTGCTGTTGACAGCCGGGGACGGTCCTGGACTGTGGGCTGGTCTCCCAGCTCCAAGGACGAGCGATGGGGAAGAGGTCTGGTACAGTAGCCGTGGTGTCAGGGGCAATATCACACAGGCTGCCGACTCCTCGGCCTTAGCAGGGCATGTGCAGGGGTGCAGAACTGCCGCACGTCAGCCACGTCATCTCTTGCGAGCTGTGCCTTACAGAAAGGATACTTAAAAACCATCACTGAACAGATCAGATGATGCCACCATATTTCTCTCTATTTGAATGGGAAGTAACTGTGGTATTTCAGATACCACATGGTGGCAGCTGTTGATAAAGGCTGATATTAGTTTGTTTTTCATTTTTAAAACTGAGGAATGATTAATTGCAGTGAGCGGAGCAGCCAGGTAGCCATTTCAGAGATGTTACATCAGGAATGTTCTGAGAGCTTGGTATCTGATGTACTGACCCTTTCTTTCTCATTTAGCAGTGGGAAGGAAAATAAAAAGATAAGTAGAGATTCAGCTACTATCCAAACTCTGAATCCAACAATGAATATTTTAAACCTTTCTTTGACTGCTAATAAACTTTCCCTCCCCTTCTTGCCACTCCCTTTCTCTTCTGGGCTCCCTCCGCTCTCCTGTTCCTCCAGTATTCCTCATCGTAGCCTGGGGAAAAGAAGTTTAAGAAAAATAATAAAGTTTTTATTTATTCCTTAGAGCTTTTCTGCCCCTGTGGGCATTTGTCTGCCTGTCTGGCTAATGTGCTGTAATGAATCTGCTCTCTGCCATACACACACGTATCATCCTATCAATCAGTGAGAGGAAATGCTGAGTATGGTGAGCGCTAACAAGCACTCAGAGGGGTCAGTACACCAGTGCACTACAGTGGCATGCTACTTTCCCTACAGGCTGCTTTAATTGGGGGAACATAAATAAGGCGGCGTGTGGCTGGCACCATGTCTTCTTGCCAGTCTCTCCACTTTGGCAAACTGACCCTCTCTGCTTCAACTTTCAGGGCAGCACTAACCCTCCTCTGGCTCCTGCTGGAAGGCAAGTCCCTCTTGACCCCTTTGGAGTCTCTGGGTTAACTGGGGCAGGTGGAGCTGCTGGAGGAGCTCGCTTGCAGAGACTAGCAGGTGATCAAAGGGTGCTGAAGAGCCTGTGGGGATAGCACTTCTTTGCAGGCTGGAAATCACAAAGAAAAGAGAAGTGGGTAAAGGTGGAGAAAAAGTAAGGAGGAGGCTGAGGAAAAGCAAAGCAAGGGGGGGAAAGGAGAGGGAAATGGTGAAAGAAATAGGAGATAGGGACACTGGAAGGACTGAGGAAAAATGGCGAGAAACCAAGTAAAAGGAGAGAAAAAAAATAAAGAAGTAATGACAAAAAAGATGTGGAAAGTCATCTATTACTAGAGAGGAATACTAGAAGTAGAAAAAAAAATAGAGAAAACTAAAAATATTCCTGTGCAGAAGTCAGGGTGGACAGGAAGCAACATCTCCAAAAGGTCTCAAAGAAGGTCAGGTCACCAGAGGAATTTTTCAAAGGCAGGTGTCAGGTTTTAGACAAGAAATCATGCCCAATCCATAATTAAGTAGCAGTGTTTTAAGTTATATTCCTATAGACAGGTTGACTTCTAGACATGATTTCTTTTCACCCATTTGTGGGCTGCCAGCATGCCATTAAGGATTCACTGTCTTTGCTCTGTAGCAAGACTTATGATTGAGTAAATTTTCTACCGGAGGCTTCACAGCAAAGCCAGTCTGTCCTTTATTGGCTGTCTGGAGGGTGAAAAGGGATTTGTTGGGAAGAATAGAGGAATTATAAATCTCTGAGGAGTTATAAAGTCCAAGGTGGGAACTTGGGGCTAACAGCATGAAAGGACAGACCATTATACCTTTCTGAAAGTCCCACATTTTCTTTGCATACAAAGAAATTCTGGTGTTGATAGGTGTAGCACATTTGCATGGTAGTCAAATGATAAAAAATCTTAAAGCAGTTTTTCATTGTCCAGAGCGAGCACTAGTGAGGAATCCATCTTGAGTGAAGATTTACCATAAAATACCATTGAGAACACTGTCTTTGAGATCAAGGATTTGGAAAGGTAGCAAGGAAGGGTTAATCTGGTATTTTAGAAAAACAGTAGCAAAGGCCTAAGAAAGAGACTTCGAAGTCTGAGGCCTCAAGCTGAGGCCTCTTTTTGTGACACAAAATCTGGATCCAGATTAATTTCCGTGTTGGTCAAGGAGAGTCACCTATACTCTCCAGGAAGGCAGGTTAACCTATAGAAATACCAGAGGCAGTAATGAGCTACCAGATTTTCTCCTGCAGTATTTGTAAGCCCTATAAACTAAGAAACTTTAGCTTTAGCAAACATCTGGATTGGACATTTTGAAAGAAAATCCAGAGGAAAGTAGGATGCCATTTGTGACTCAAAAAGTGTGACTTCTGCTCTTGAATGAATGCCTGATGAGGTGAAGGGCAACGTGTAGTGAGAAATGCCATCCTCCAGTCAGTGGGCAAAGGCCAGGTTCCTGCTCTCCATGTTTACACCCTGCTGCCCTTTTCTCAGGAGTGTTCCAGTATCTTAGTCAAAGTTCAGCTTAGATAATGACTAGGAACACCCTTTGAAGGAAAATTTATTTTCTTTAGGAATAGCTTTTATCAAATATTGGTTTTGGTGGAAATTTTAGTGTCTTTTACTCTCCAAGCAATCAATCAAAGCAAACTAATTATTTAGCATTTCAGGTTACCACTTATCTTCTTCCCTCTCTCATTCTTTAATGGATATATTTGAGTGGAGGTTAAATTATTTAATTAATATATCTATTCCTTCTCCAGCCTCTCCCTTCTCCATGGCATGTCTGTTTGTTGTCAGTGATAGACCATGTGTTCACAAGTTCAGGATTGTGCATGTCATTTGTAAAGATCATTGGCAACTTTTAAGTAAAAAGAACAATATGATATTATAGTAATTGTCATTGCTAAAAACAGAAATAATCATTAAAATACAAACATTCAAAACAAGATATAATCCCTGGTGAGAAGGTGTCATGACTGGAAGAACTCTATTGTTATGGCAGTATTTTAAAAGAGTTAACAGGTTATTCATCACAAATAGCAAAAGAATGGCTGATATGGGACTTGCTTAACGAAGAATGAAAGAGAGATAATGTGGCTTATGGAAAAATGATTTTGTCAAACTAACTTTGTATCTGTTTTGAGCCAATTTCAAGTTTGGTTGATAGAGGTAAGATTGTTAATATAATATACTCAGACTTCTTCAAGGTGTTTGATTAGTACCCGTGGCAAATTAACTTTCCATGCAATAATTGGATTAATAAACTAAATAACTGACAGATGTGAAAATGGATTTGGAAATGGGGGATCATTGCTGATTTCGATGTAGTCCTTTGGATTAGCACAAGAATGAGTTCTTGGCCCAGTGCTACGTAAATATATTATCAACTACTGAAAACAGTTTACATGTGTAAGTGACTTCTTTGCTGAAGGAGTGGAAAAGAGTGCAGAAAAATGCCACTGGTATAGAATAGCATGGGCTTTTCAAACTGTCAAACTGTGTGCACAACTAAATAATGTGTACTTTAATAAGAAGTACAAAAACTGCACCTCCAGAAAATGAAAAGCTCTACCAGGCCATAACAAGATGGGGGACTTTATCCTGGGAACCTGTAACTTTGTCAAACACTTGGGAGTCAGACACCTTGATCAACTGGAAACGAGCTGCCAGAGGAGCATTGCAGCAAAATAATTAATCAAATTTGTATATCTAAAAATATATATAAATAAATAAATAATCCTTGAATAGGACCAGGGATACTGGCTTACCTGTGTATTTGGGGCTGGTCTGACCATTACTGGATGCTGTGTCAATTCAGATCTCGCCAGATCCAGCAGGAAACTGATAAGAAGGTAAGGACTAGATGAAGAGTCCAGCAAATTATTGAAGTGTAAAAAAAATCTAAATTATCGTGAAAGATTTGGGGAGCACCATCTGTTTATCTAGTGTAAAATGAAGTTTAAAGGTGACCTGCAGAAAATCCACCAACAGCTGTAGAAATACCAAAACATTGAGAACAGGCTCTCCAACATACACAGCAAAGGTATGCAGGGGACAGTGGTTGGAAGCTGAAGCTGGAGTTCCTGGATAAGAATCTTTTCACCAGATTTCAGGCACCTACAAGGTAGGTATTTGATAAATACTTTCCCATAGCTCCCAGTGAGGCCAGAGTGATGCTTGCCTGCATATACTGGCAAAAACTCTGCAGAAGGGTCTCTTTGTTAACCAGTTTAAAATCCACACCCTACTACGATCTTCTGTATGAGTGGCTAGGGAGAATTACAGTGACCTGGGACACCAAGGAAGCTTGGAGGTGAGCTTCTCACAAACATGTCTGTAAATGGCTACATTTCTTTTGGAAATAGTTGTTTTAAAGCTGCTGGAGCTTAATTTTAATACTTACTCTTTTAGAACCTTTCTGCAGGCAAATTTTATATTTAAAAACAGAACAGGTCCAGTCCAGACATCGCTAGGAGGGAAGTCATGGCTTTTTTAAAGTATTCTGAAAGTCACAAATATCTGTTATACTTAAAAGTCCTGTGCTGCCTGCCTTATATTTCCCATGTAGGGAGTCTCATTTACCCAGTGTTTGCTACACTGACATCTTTCCAGTTCCTTTTCTGATGTCCTCTGTTGGTTGCAGTGACTCCCACATTTCATACAACAATGCAAACACTTCCTAAAGTTGATTTGTTTTTTTGGTGGATAGGCACAAAATTTGATAGTTTTTTGACAGATTAGGAGGCAGTATAAAAGGGAGAACAGAATGGCAGTGTCTCACTACTCCCACAAAAATATATCATTTGAAAGCATGAAGATGCACTATATATCCAAGAAGATCCTTTTTGGATCCAAGTACATATCTCATCTGCCTCTGTAGGCTCTGTAATACCATCTTAGGTCTTTGCTCCAGGCCACAACTCCTGTGTAAATGACGTATTAGCAGCATACAGGATCATAAGATTACTTAAGCTAAATAGATCAGCCGTCCATATAGCTCAATAATCTGTTTCAGAATGCCTTCCTTGGGATCTCCCCATCTCTGAAACAAGTGTCTAAATCTGAACTAGATACCTTAGTGACTTTTTGTAGGCAATGGGGCAAGCAGGCCCTTTTAAGATCCAATTTATTTGGCTTATCTTAGGCATTTGCTTTCAAGTAAGATGGATTGCACCCTCAAAGTGCCTTTTTTCTCCCAGTTGACTGAAAAAGTCTCTAGATAATTAGCTTGGATGTAGGCATCTTCATTTTCTGATACACACAAAGTCAAATGAATTCCACCTCTATGTCTTTTGCTTCAGAGAAAGGATAGAAGTCTCAAAACTTCTTGATTCCCCTTCAAAATTAGCTTATGAGCTGATGCTTGAGGGTTAAAATTTAATTTTATGTCAAATTACCACAAGTAAAGAAACTGAGTTTATTACGCTTTTTAAGTCTTCCTGAACTGTTTGCTGAAACAGTTTCTAGCAGCACAGCTGTCTGTGTGTTCGCTGAATTCACATAGATTGTTTCATGGCAGTCATTTGAGATACATTACTTTCTAGTTCTATAATGTTATTATTTTTTAATGTAATACATTTATTGATATTAATAAAATCCTTATATTTGGTATTGATATGTATATCATGAGAAAGAGTATATAGAGAAGAGGAAAGGTGGAAATGAGGTGAAGGGCTTCAGAAATAAGAGGGAAAAGGGAAATGGGAAGGAGAGTAAAAAACGTTTTGGAAGATCTGGAAAGAGGAGGAGCAGAATGGAGACCAAAAGATACGGGTAAGTGGGAAATAAATAGAGAGATCTGTGTAGGATCCTCAGGCTCACTCATTATTTTGTAGACTTTTATAATACCTCTTCTTTTCTTCTCCTTTTCAAACTTCACAGACTTCATCTTTTTAACCTTATAGTGTGTAAAGTCCACAGTCTCCATTCTTCCTCCCATATACCTCATCATTTTTTTGTCATTTTTTAAACCTTTTTATTTTTGCTATGTCTATTCTTGCACACACCTCTTCACATCTGAGCACAGCTGTTGACCTACTTCTGTGTGATAATTCCCGTAGCATGGAAATCACTGATGTCGCTGCTACTGAGCCAGTAAGTTCAGCAGGTCCATCACCTTTATCAGTTGAAGAAAGCATTAATGCTGGATCGAAATTTGATTTTTGACTCAAAATTAGAATCACAGGTAACAGTTGTCTAAGGACTTGAAGCTGTCTACTGTTAGGATGGTTCAGTGTAAAGAGTATTTTGATTCTTTGTATGAAGGAGGCCAAGAAGTGTGGAAGACAGGTCGAAGAAGAAAAATAGTCATGCTTTAATCACAGGATCTCCTGATTTCTTCCCATATATTCTCAGCTCAGAATCCTGAGCAGCAGTGAGCTGTCTGTCCACACTTGCACATTTCAGTATGTCCAGGACATGTCCAGGCAGGCATCCTCTCAGCAACTCTTAGAAGAGTTCTTGGCATAGTTTTGGCCTATGCTAACTAGTGCTCTCCTTCAGTGAGGTTTGGAAGTTACAAGGTCCTGGGAGAGTTCATGATTGATTGGCATTTTGCAAATAGTTGTGTTCTTGTAGTTGGTAAGGGATTTACTGGCAAAAATATGGGCTCTTCAATGACTTCTGGGCTCAGTGCCCACCGCCATTCCCAAGCATATCAATTTTATGAATAAAATTATAGCTTGAGGTGGTCCTGTAAAAATTCTCTTTTGACAGCCATGTGCTGTTCAGTGTATATTTCAAAATGGGTGGTGCAAATAGGGGCAGAACCCATTTGCAAGAAGGGATAAGCAATTTTTAATTTTTTTTTTTCCATGGGGAATATTAACAGGTCCCAACTATAATTAAAAAGGTTTTGTAATTATAAAGTAGAGAACAATAATGCAAACACTGCTGGCCCTACCTTGAGGATGTGCAGGCTTTTCCAGTGTTAATGAAAGGAGGCTCAGTTTCTTGTCACCTGAAACACAGAAAATGAATCAGCTCCACAGACTCGCAAAGCAGATCAGCATTTTTTGAAATGCTGGCCTAGGTTTAAGAGCATAACAGGACTCCCAGCTTCCTGTTGACTTCAGTGGAAAGGTGAGAACCATGATGGGAGTTAGGAGTCTGATACAAGTCTATACTTGACTTGACAGTCATACTATTGCTGAACTGACAAATGGCAGCCAAGCAAGAAGTAGTCAAGCTGAAGGGTCACTAGGGAAAAAAGAGCTTTGAAACAGCAGTGCTAGTCTCTATGACAAGGACTATAGTAATTGAATTTTGAAGAGGCCTGACTGTTGAGATATTAAGTATTATACACTGCATTAGTAGTTACATAACAGATGATATTAATGATTCTTATGCAAGTGTTTGTTAAACCTGTAATTCAGATTTAATGAATAACCAATGGCCTTTGTTATAAGAAGGAAACGCACTCTTCATTTGTGAGATTAATCTTATTTAAAGCAAAAATTCTCCTCTGAATAGCTGGTGGTATTCAGCCTAAATTAGCATCTGCTGAAGTGAGCAGTTGAGCTTCGTCTGACATTTATTAGGACAAATACATAAAGGCTGTGCTGTGGCAATACCATTTAATTGTCAGGGCAATTAGTTGCCACTTTGGATATCAGAATTGTCACTGAGTTAAAAAAAAAAAAAATTAAGGGAAGAAGCTGTTGGTTGTTATGAAGACCCAGCAGAAATGGTTTCCTTTTTAACTGGAAATGGTGTCTGAATTTTATATTGCTCATAAAAGTGAGAATCTGATGGCATAGACCGGACCCAGGCATAACAGGAAAAAAGTAATCATTTTAACAGTGGTTGGTCTACTTCTTGTGGCTTCAAACCAGCTCTGACTTTTATAAAAAATATGTAAATCACTGGATGCTAGGGGCAAAATCCCTGTAGTGTTTATGGTTCTCTTACCTCCCTAGAAAAATCAGGATTATTTGTTGTCTTTTCAACTGTATTAATATATTAAAAATAAAAAACCCTTGTGTCTTCATGCATTATTCTGTAAGCTTTAGTTCATTTGCTCTGCAGTTTGTGTAGATCTCCTTAAGCAAATCAGATGTGCAAGTTGTCCAACAGTTTGACTCTTATCTCTTACTATAAGAGCTTTCTTATTTTGAAAAATATTCATATGGTTATATTCTTCCAATATACAAGTAAACTGGCCATTGCATGAGAGACTCCTCTTCAACTGCCCTCATTTATTGCTTTTTTTGTTCCCAAATATTTTCTAAAGATCTTTGCAATCAATGTTGCTTATCTGCCATGTAAAGTTAACACAGCAGAGCCAGAAAAAGATCCGGCATAGTCCGGAGACCATTTAGCTCAAGGCTCTGATCACAAGTGGAGTGTCTGGAAGCCTATACTCTGGCAGCTTGTACAATGGCTGGCCTTTGGATTAATATAGGAATGCAGAACTACAAGTCCCTTAATCTTCATAAAGAATGACAACCATCTCTAAATGGCTGGGGTCTCTGTGTTTTGTGTTCATCCTGTCCTACTCCCCTCCTCACCAAAGTGGGATTTATCGGTTCCAGATCTGTCCAGATCAACTTCTACAGCCTGTCTTTTTCATGTGTTGGTCACTTCTGTAGCTGGACAGATCGGAGAAGGTGATTAGGTGATTCTCTGCTTTATAAAGGGGGAATTTTAAATCAAACTCTAGAAAGAAGATAGTGAGATTTTTATTTTGGATATGCTGGAGATCTCTGGGCTATGTTGTGATCCAGCTGTGTACAGGGAGAATTTTGCTATCTATCTATCATCTCAGCTGTGATTTACTAGCTCTGCAACAGAGGTAATGCATCTCATACATTCATTCAAAGCTACTTCCAACCATCCCCAAAAGTTCAGTATGTTTTTACCATGAGGCAGATGATCGTGTCTAATTAAGTGGCCTGTCTACTTTCCGAGCAGTGCCAGATAGGGTTAGGTTCATTTAAAGCTATATTATAATTGAATTATTAGCTTCTGTACATTATTTTCTGAGCAAAGAACTAGGACCTGTGGAGGACAGCACTTCAAAACTTGGGAAAGTAATACTTTTTCAAAGGCAGGACCTTGAAAATGTTTGCTACAAAAACCAGACTTAATCCTTGCAATTTATAGATCAATTGATTTCAGGTTAACTTCTTTTGTTGGAGTGAGAGGCAAAGAGATTGAAATGAATGGAAAGTCCAGATAGCCTCTACAGGTAGTCGAAATCAAACTGAAATATGATTGAAATAGTGTCAAGATGTCATGATTTGTCTGTGATTACCTGCAGTCCAGCAAAACAACAGAGTCTGAAGCCAATCTGATTCAAGAGATTGCACACTTTTTCCTTATTTTGAAGGGTTGGAGCTGAATAGACCATTTTCTTGGTACTCTGGAGTGCTGCAATTGGTAGCTCATAAGTGTTGAGGTATGTCTCTGTATCTCCATCATGGTGTTTCTGCTCCTTTTGTTGCCAACCCTGTTTCTTCTAAACCCTTGTTGATCTCCAGCATGTTGTGATCTTGACTACACCGTCTTTCCTCATACTGATTGCTGTTATACCTACTCCCATAAAAACTGTTTATTAGTGAACTTAAATACAAAGCAGTCTTTAACAACCCTCCTGGGTAATCAGCTTTACCCATGAAAGTACTACTCTTTCTTTTCTTTTGTGGAGTTGTTATCATCTGTCATAATATTAGGGTCAGATTTTGGAAATACGCAACCACGGATGCTCATTTCCAAATCTCTGTAGCATCTTCTTGTACTATTTTGAAAAAGGACATTTAGTCATTCTCTGGCATTTCCTGAAGTGCATTTTTCCAGAAATGAAGCACATGGTTACTGTCAACAGAAACTTGTGCCCAGTCTTGGGCTTGATTCTCCACTAGTTGGAAGGAAATAAAAAAAACTAAGTGTGTCACTTCCATCTGTCCTGACTCACAGCTGGTTCTGGATCTCTTTAGCTACACTTCAAATGTCCTGCTATATGAGCTTTTGATGAGTAAAACATGATGTAAATCTTTCATATTTGCCTCTGAGAAAAGGATACAAACAGCCTTTTATAACTGAGGTCAAGCAATTTTTGATTTGACAGCGAATTTTAGGACATTCCAATTTTATCTCAGAAGTCAAATGTACTCCCTAAAACAGAAAGCATCTTCAGTTTGGGGCGTTGTATCATACGCTGCAGAGGCAGATACTCAAAATACAGTGAAAATGAAGTGATTCATTGCCCATCAAATGCAAATACAAAATAAACCACAAACAGCTCAGCATGGGTAAAGTAACACAAGAATTCTCTTCCAAAAATTCAGTTGCCTGCTGTTCAAATCTGTAGTATAGAAATCTAGCTTTGGTCCCCATGACACTTTTCACCTATAAACGGGCATATTTATCCTTTCTCAGGAGACAGCTATTTGAATGCAATAATTTGCATCTATGGGATTGCTTAAATTTCGCAAAGCTGAGAACCATACAAATTTGGTAATGGAGAAAAGTGTAACAGACAGAAATGGCTTTGGTGCTCTTCAAAGGGGAATACCTATTGTGAATGGCAGCAACTTTTTCTAGTGTCCATAAACCTAAAGGAAGAAAAAGTACTGTTATTCTACAGCCATGATCGTTTTCAAAGCAATGCAACTTGCAGAGGTTGTCAAGAAAGCAAAAAACCCACAATAACCCCCACACGTCTAGCATTCCACATTCCACTTATTTCACCCAGGGCTGCATATTTGTTTTGAGATTAATTTGGTACATGTAGTGTACATTTGCCAAGGTTTTTCTTCCTATTTAAATCTTCAGTTCCAAAGCTATGTTTTAATCCTATTACTGCTAATTGAGTGAAGTCTGCAGTCTTTCTGAGTTAGGTGAAGTTCAAGTTGTAATTGGTATCAAAGAAAGGCACAATGCAAGAACTGAATATTAATATTTAACTCTTGCCATTTTATTATTTCCACTTGAAAATCACAGCAGTGGTTAAAAGACCTTTTTATGAGTTCATGAGGGTAGTAAATTGGAGACTATGGGATGAGATTTTTCATTCATGCAGCAAGATTAACAAAAATTGCTTTGTAAGAAGTGTAAATGAAATATTGTACTGGTGCCCAGTAGTACTGGTTATAGCTACAGGTCTCTCAGTATTCCCATTATGATATTTTGCCTGTAGGTTAAGTAGCTGCACTGTAAAATTTTGCTCAAGGCTAATATAGCATATAAGATTCTAACCCAGGAGCTATTTTGTTTCAAATCTTCCATTTAGCCTTTTGCAGATAACTGGAAAGTGTGACAGTTTTGGATGCTGTTTTGATTTTGAGTACTTTTTAAATGACTGTGATTTTAAAGCAAAACCTCTCATAAGATATGCACACAATGGTGGATTAATTGCTTATGACTGAAAATAAGGACAAAGACCACCCAGGACAAAGACCACCACTTTGATTTCAGATCCCTAAACAAGTACATTTGTTTGCCTAAAATAAGTTGTTCAAAACCACAAATGGTTAATTGGTTCAAAGGTCAAAGAAATTAAAAGAAAAATGGCCATTGACTTAGTGGCTTTGGAAGTAATTTTTACCCCCTGATTAAAGAATATTTGGAAAACCAGTTAACAAAGGATTTCTCTAAGTTAGTTTTATTTTCTCTATTATTCTAATTTTTTTCATTGGGATTTACAGGCTCTTGCTTTAATCATACCTATAGTGCATATTCACCATTATACCCTTGGGGCTGCTATAATCAATGATTTGAGATCAAACTGGATAGAGACCGCAACACAAGAATCATTCTAGCAGCATAGTAGTAGCATCTATATTTCTCAGAACTGTATGTTGTTGAAATATCACGAATATGAGGAAAAAAAAAAAAAAGGTGCCTGAGAGGAAGAAAAATGATAAGAAGTAATGCTGGAAGTCAGAGTAAACAAGCAAAGAGATCAAAACATAGAAAGGAAGCAAAGAAGAGATGAAAAATTAGGCAGAGAGAAAAACATCGAAAACAGCAGAGCAAAAAGGACACAGCTGGAAATACTGTATCTCCACCATTCACTTTACATTAAATGTGATAAAATGTGATAACCATTGCTTATTTTTCCTATTGAAATTGTTGTCCATCACATGAACATTGCAGATAGTCTAAACAAGTCATTTGGCCAGAATGTATAACCAGCAATGGTAGCAAAGCTGGTTCCAGAGTGAGATATTTGATTCTAAACACTTGCTCTGTGTGCTGTGATTTCAGACCAATGTACAGATAATCAAAGCTTTGTCTATTTATACACCAATCTTTCCATTAATATTTTATGTTAATTTACTGCAGAGTTTGTTGCATTGAAAGACGTTGCAAGGTTGGACCAAAACTGGAGTCCATGCAGGTCTAGTAACTTTGTGCAGTGCATTAATATGACTGTAGTCATAGATAATTCCTTATGCAGAACAGATCTGAATTGCTTTCTAAAGCAAATGGGAAGGTTTGGGTTTTGGTTTTTTTTTTTTGACAAAAGATTATGAAACTAAAACAGGATTGGAACCACATGATAAATATAAGCTTGTAACTTTCATTAGTGCTGTTATGAATCATGGACATATTTCTCAAGAAGAACAGACTCTACATTTCCTTCATATCTAAACCATAAATAATTGAACTATGTCCTGCCTTTTTAATATCAAAAGAGACAGATTACAGTTACAGGCCAAAGGGTGTGAATAATTAAAAATAGGTTGCATTAGGTCTTGAGATAAGCTATGGTATCTAACACATAGAGAATGAAAAACAATTGAATGTTGCTACAACAACCTCCAACAGACTTAGTGAGAATTTTGCCTTGAAAAATTCAGTGGGACTGAATACAAACAAGCAATGTCATCCACTTTGTGCTACCAAAAATGTGGATTTTGTGGCTTAAGTGATATCATTAATAGTTAAAAGACATTTCATACAGAGTGCTTGAAGTATTATCCGGTTCATTCAAACTCCAAACTTAGTCCTGTCTCTAGATTTTTCCTTTAGTTAGTAAAAACACCAACAACATTAGAATACAAACATTCAGTTCATACCTTTTGGGGGTTGGGGCTCATTGCCTCCAGCATCCTTTTCTATCTATTTATGTTAAGCAATTTTCTGGCCCCCACTGACATTTTGACAAAATCATATAAATTTTAAAGTTTCACCCCCTGTGGTCTCACTGTAAGGAAGGTGTCACATTTTACAGGTGAAAATTTAAGATGCAGAGACACAAATTCAGCTCCTCATAGTATAAGGCTTAGCTTACACAAATACCTCAATGGATTCAGCTTTTTAGTCATGTAAATAATAGGTGTCTAATTAAAGTCAGTTGCCCAAGTCTCCCTCTGTGATGAATGGTAAGAAATAGGCACCTCCAGAGGAATAAAAAAAAAAATTCCTGCCTTTATACAAAGTCTCTCAGAGGTATCCGAAAATGATTCACTTTCTGGAGGTCCTTTCTCTTGCTATTGTCCAAAAGACAGACTTTTTCTTAACTTAGACTAGAAAACTATCTCTTAGAGATGAATGTCACTTGTGATGAATGCTCAAAATTATCGAGGGACCCATGTTCAAGTAGGAAATTGCACCAGACTCTTTGAAGTCTTTGTGTAGCAGGTAACCACTGAGCCATTCTTGCAACCCAGATGATCTTCCTCCAGAGACTCAGTCCACTTCTCTTTTACATCCAAGTGAAGCACAAAGACTTTTCTCCCCTTCAAGTTAGTAATATGTACTTCATTCTTTCACAGCAGGATCAGCACCTATTACAACAAATACTGCTCCACAAATGACTATGGGATGCTAAAGCTCATATTTTAGGATAGTGATATGGACAGCTTTATGATCTGCCTGACAGTATGCTCGTCTTACAGCCTTCTGCTCCTCTGGTGCTGACCACTAGTAGAAGTAGCACAAGACGAACTGGTAAATGTGATGTCTTCTAATATCTAACACAAAGTATTTCATGTTAGATGTTGTGTGTTAATTATGTGGAGTATTCACAATGTAAAATTCTTCTACAGTAGTTCTGCGATAAAACAAATGTAGCTTCCCTGCAGGCTGGCTAAGGATTGCCATCTGCAAACTGAAAGACCTGGGACCAATTCCAAAGCCCACTGAAAACAATTTGATTTTATTGAGCTTTACTTTCAGTCTACAAAAGCAGCATTTTTAGGGTTACAAGAAGAATCATTCTGTGTTCAAAAAGAAAAATAACTCTGAAAACGTTTTGAAAGTATTCCAGCCAGTGATACTTCCAAGAGACTTGGTCTGATCAGACGCTCTGCTGATTTGTATTTAAATCATTATTAGAAAAACATGCTATGGAAGGTATTATTTTGGATCATAGGTAACAAAACTTAAGGGGAATCCAGCTCTTTAAAGCCCCATGCCTGTGTGAATAGAATTGAACACACATAAAAGGAAAAAAACCCAAACAAATCCACAAATCTTTTCTGTATTCTTATTTGAAATCTTTATACCAAGTCAGGCCTCCATGTGTACAGGGCTATTTTAAGCACACTTTCTACCAAAAGAAGTGCTGATGACATTTCAGAAGTGATTCCCTCACTCCTGTGCTACAGTTAATGGGCCACTTTTGTGATAACAGCAGTATTGCTTCTAAAAATGTAATGATCCTCTGCAGATAGAAACCTCTTTCTCTGCATTATGCCCATCGATTCAAAAAACAATACTAAAACACTTCTCTGTGGAACATGGATTTGGAAGAAATGAGGCTTAACTGGAGTTTATTCTCAAAAATGACAAAAGAATAAAAAGAGAATCTGCTAGAAGAGGTAGGCTCTTGCCAATCATTTTTTCTCCTTACTATTTGGTATTACCTAATATACAAATATATATATCACCCCATCCATGCACACATATATCTGCTTAACATGTCTTCTATATGTGTGTGTGGAAGTGTATATAAAAGTCAAAAGCTGTGAGGAGTGGCCCGTTGTCACTCCATTGTATAAGACACCGTAAATATGCATATGAGCAGTCAGTTAGGGCCCCCAAATGTCTGCTACCTAGGACTCTAATCTCTCGCTATTCCTAATGGATCAACAACAGTTTCATTACAGAAATAAGGATTCCCTCACACATAGCACCTGGTAGTCAAGCAATAACATATAATTGCTGTTAAGGTGGTTGCGATACAGTATTTACTACCTTCACACTTTTATTTAAAAAAAGAAAGCTAGTGGCTAGAATTGACCCACTGGTTATTGTTGCAGAGGACAGACATTCAAAATTAAACTAGACAAGATGTGCCTAAATCAGATGCTTAGATGAGGCACATTAAGCTGAGATTCTCAAAAATGCCTACGTGACTTAGAAATGCAGTCTCCATGACTTCAGTTAATTAATGAGTGCCAAATTATGCAGCAAACAGGTGAATATATAATTTTCTTCATTCAACAGTAATACCTAAATCTCTCAGATGTGTCAACAACATTCATGTAGTTAACCTGAACTACACTACGAATTATTTTTTTCTACATTTATTTCCTTCACAGCTGGAAGGTGAAAGTGGATTTTCTTTATGGCTCTACGATGTTCCTCTAAATATAAGCATATTATTAGTCTTTTATGCAGTTTCCTTGCTGCCATTGTTGGCCGTATACAGCCATTTGGTTCACTGGCTTTCTTTGCAGCTCTTAAGTTCATCATGCATGTTAGTTCTTTCAGAAAGTATTTCTGAAATACTCACTGAAAAGGGAATTTTCCCAGGTGAATTATTAAATGGTGTTCTTCAAGACTTCAACAAATCTAATATACATCTTTAATGCAATGTGTTTCAGTAAGCAAGTCACTATAATTTCAATTATTGGATAACAGTCAGCAACTAGATCTTATGAGACACTTACAGTATGTTTGAACAAATCCTAATGCTTCAGAAACTTAATAGAAAGTTTTGAGCTTCTGTATACCAGCTTGAAAATCCAGTTTAGTGTAGATTGATTAATATCTGATTTTCAAGGGGTTTTTGTTCTTCTCCCCCTCCAGTATTTTTAATATCAGTGGTTTACTGTGTCAGATTTTTTCTCCTATACATGCCCTTGCCTAAAACTTTTTCTACCTTTTCTGACTGCTATTTGCTACATATTAAAAACACTGAAGTTACATTCTCAATCATATCCTTACCTTTCAGTTAATGTCAATGTTAGAGAGTTGTTCCACAAGAATTCTTCACATTATGAGATAATGCAATGGTTTTTCAAAATAATAATATTTGCTTAAAAAGTATTGTCACTTCTGTATTGTCTTATCTTCATATCATTGTAGGTATGTGGTCCTGTAGCTTGTAGCTTTTCTGGGATTCAAAGGATACCACAGTGACTTCGTAACATCTCTGAAATCATTTGAGAGTTTTGTATTTTGGGTAGAAACCCCTAAAATTTCTATAGAATCGGATTCAATAAATAGATTTGATGTTTTGTTTTTGTAAGGAAGTATACTATAGAACTCCGGTTTTTCTTCTGTTATCTCCCATGGGCATAAAGTCTGTGGTGCTTCTTCAGGTTGTGTTGTATTAAATAAATAAGAGACTTTTGAATATGCCTCATAAGGAAGCAGTGTTCCAGGAGGCTCAGTTTCAAAGTGGCATCTATCAATTTCCCAAGGCAGCAATATTTGATCATTGTTAGCACAGCTTCCTAAAGATATGTGGCATTTTTTGATGGCAGTTGCCATCTGTTTGCTCGTCATCAACCTTTCTTTCCTTCCATCTCAATAGTTATTGAACCTGCAGGCCAACTTCAACAGAAGCACCTTGAGGTGTCATGGAAATCCACAGGCGGGTAGGGAAAAAAGCATAAATTGTACCACAGGGAAGGAAAGCTCTTAATGGATCTGTAGGGTCATGAGCAAGGGCAGCTGGTGTGCGTGGGCTCTTGGGCTTACGTGGGGCTCTGGCTCAGGAGCCCGTGTGCTGCAAGCTCCCTTCCCAGGCAGCAGATGTGATTAGCCCTTGGAAGGTGCAGTGCAGTGATCATGAGAAACAATCCAAAATAGGGTAACGGGGAGTCCTGGGAAAGAAAGCCTTAAAGGAAATATAACAGAAATCCATAGGAAACAGCACTGTATCAGTTTCACTATTCATGGACCAGCTTGTTAATACGCAACATTCAAATTGTATTGTGTGTATGTAACATTGTCATGAAAAGAGGGACAACTGCTACTTTTTATTTATCATATTTCTTCAGCTCACACTCATTTTGAGGCTGATCGTCTGTGTCTATTTTTGTATTGCAGGTTGTTAAGGTAGTGTAACAAATCAATGCTTTTGACTGATGTGCTGAATTTCGAATCGGGTTTTGTATTTAGTTGCTATGCTTACAATGTTCCACATGTGAAAACAGACATCCTTTTCCTCTGAAAACTTTAAGTGCCTCATTTACTTCATCAGAGTCCTGTGCAGTGCAGAAAGCTCATGGAAAATGTATAAAAATAATAATAATAATAACACCTGTAATTATTATTCAGGCAAAGTTCCTAACAAATGGCAATAATTTAAAAGCAGAATGGTAGGCTTTTGCCACTGTTTAAATAAGATATACTGCATATTAGCTAAGAGAGATGATCTAAAAATAAGATACAATTGCCAGGGAAAAAGCTCAATCTCTGAATTGCGTTACTGAAAGAAGAAAGATGCATTAATGTGACTAGTTTCACAATAATATAATATTCTTGCTGTATTTAGCAGACAGCTAACTTTGGACTGCAACATTTTAAATAAATTTAATGAGAAGGTTGATATAATCCTTAATGTATCTTATTTGTTGTATTACTGAGAAGATATTTAATTTGCTTCCACTTTGGAAAAACAGGCAATTTTAGCCTAATGATGCTCAGTTCATACAAGGTTCAGATACTCAGGCTTAAGTCCACCAGGGCAACATAATTTACATACAGGTAAGAATCCAGTTGAGAATAACTTGGACTTTTTCGCCGAGCAATTTTCTTGCTGTTTGTGCTTTTCTTCAAGTTCAAATCAATTGCTCTTGTAGGGAATCAACCCCTATTTCTGTTCTCTGCTGTATTCCATATCTAGTGCAAGTTCAGCTTATGTCATGGCTCTTGGAGGTCCTTTATTAAAGTGTTCCGATTTAGGAGTTAAATATTAATCTGTAAGCTGTAATAAGCCTACTCACATATGAATTTCTGTTCTTCCTGATTACTCAGGGAGGAAATAATTTATGTTTCATACTGCTTTATTTATAGAGAAAGGAGTCTAGAAGGCTTCCAAACTTAGCTACCACACATGAGGTGGGACTTCTGAAAGACCTCTGCCCTGGGCTGCTTCTGTGGAAGTTGTAAGGAACTGCTATTGACCTCAGCAACAGAGCACTTTCAGAAGCCTCAGCCGTGACTGAAAGAGCTCGTAGTCAGAACTTATTGGATAATTCTGGTTTCTTCAACCAGATCAGTGCCCCAGTGTGCAAAGCATTATACAGACATAGTGAACCACTTCCTTAAGGACCTTACAGCTAAAAAGGACTTTATTGACAGAAAGCACATCTTAGACTTCTAAAGTCTCAATGTCAAATCCAGCAATACAGAAAAAAGTGGAGAGGATAGCAGTAATCATACAATGCAGATACTTAAGTTGTATGTTTGTTTAAGTGCTGTTGGCAATGTCTTACTTTTCTACATTAAAAAAGTAGTTGGAGCTATATCCAAAATAAAGAACTGTTCTGTGAAATAAAGAGCTATTCTTAGCTCTGGGGCTCACTTCAAGGAGTGGGGCTAGGGATTCTGGAAAGTCCTGAAGTATTTCTGTAACAATGAAATCTTCCTTAAAAACTAGGGCTCTGTGCAAAGTATTTTTTATTTGATCCTTCAGTATAGAAAAGCAATATTTAGAATTTTAGAAAACTGATGGATAGAAATTATCTGGTGCACAGAGTCTGCAAATTCTCCACTGTCTTGCCCCAGAGTGGGTTATTTCATCCCTGCTTTAAATGTTGTGACGTGGTTCAGGAGAGTGGGGCATCAGCCTGTGTGGTCGGATGCCCCAGCAGCTGAGGGTTGTGTGATATTGCCTTAGTTTAGCAGCAATGTAAGTAGTCATGCCAGCTGTGTTTTTCAAGT
Source organism: Gymnogyps californianus (assembly GCF_018139145.2). NCBI lineage: Eukaryota > Metazoa > Chordata > Aves > Accipitriformes > Cathartidae > Gymnogyps > Gymnogyps californianus. The sequence continues at coordinate 190,699,299 of NC_059471.1, read as the reverse complement.
GAGAGAGGAGAAACTAGTGGGAGAAAGCAGTCACATGCTGAGCTATGGATAGTCTTCTGTGAGTAGCTCTCTGAGGTCAGATCCTGGAGGACCAGAGCTCCTCCTAACCGCCTCTACCCAGCGAAGATGTTCCTCAGCACAGCTGTTGATAACACAATGTATGGTGTCTCCCCCTCTTATGTGATACATTCAGCATTGCCAAGGGATTCAGAAATCGGAGGCTAGATTTTCCGAAACCATTTTTAGCAGTTTATGGATTTGGCATAAATCTCTATCTCTTTTAAGGAATAATTCTTTGGGAATATTTTAGCCTTTTGAATTTTTAACTTTATAGTATCACAAGCCCAACTCTGCACCATTGACTCAAGGTACTCTTCTGCTTTAGAGTTAGAAAACATTCTCCTATTTCTATAAAATATCTTCATTTTTAGATATTAAAAAATTAGTGTTCTTTGAAGAGAAATGACTTGATATCTGGTTTACCTGAATTACATATTAATGAGACAGAAACCTTATGTTTGGTCTATCTAATGAGGAAAAAGTCAAGTCATGGACTGTGAAAGATCTATATTTTATGCATGGACACAACTATGTAAAAATAAATTACTTCACAGAGCTCTTTTTTTTTTAGTTTTGATGCTAACGTAGCTTATGGAACCAAGTTTGAAACTGAATGCTTAATAAGTATGAATTCATGGATGATGAGTTTTGCATTAGTCCAGTCAACAGGTCAGTCTAAGAAGTGAGGTCAGAGATAGTATTTTGTTTAGACTAACAGAAATATTTTGCACTTCATTCACCTGAAGATGGAGCTTGAGTGGTTCTGAATATATATGCAAAATATAACTCGTTTCACAGAACTGTGATTAATAACTTTGTGTTTGGACTTTGTATAGGGAAAGAAGCAGCATCTTAAGCTTATTTAGATTCTTGTGGCAGAAAAATGAAATCTATAAACAAACTTTCTTTCTTTAATCTTCCTCAACTACCCTATGCTCCTGGGTGTTTTACAGATTCTTATATAAGACTCCTGTAATTATTGAACGGTTCTTTTGACCTGGTTGCTTGAAGGATATTGGATTTCTGTTATCTGCAAATGGAGATTAGCAGTCAGATCACCTGAAGTGCTAAAACACTGCTAATTTTTTTAAACAGATTTATTACAAAATCTTTTTTTTCCCCTACCTTGGACTTCAGTATTCACATTTAACTCATTGTAATATCTGTTCAGTGTAATTCGAGGATGACATTTCCTGGGTAAAACTTTACTAAGCACTCTGATGTCTGCAGTACAATCTTATAAACTAACTGGTACCTCTGAAAAACAATAATTACATAGTTGGATAATTAGGTACCTAATATTATGATTTAAAATAATTAGAGCATGTTCTCTGTGGCTGCTGTTTTCTGTTTATTTCAGTGACCACTTTCTTAAAGGACCTCTTGTCTCTGCATACTGAATCTCAGAGTACTCTCTGAGGACCCAGTTTTACTTCTTTTCTTTAGTTTCCAGCTTTTCAGGTAAAGCCGTCAATTTCACAGTTCCCAGCCACATGGCAGTGACTATGAGGACCTGAAATTACTGACATTGCCTGCAGCGGAACTACTTAAAAAGTAGGGTATACCTAATCGTGAATAGGCTTGGTCCTAATTGTGCCCCTTCTGATTTGTGCCCCCAAACTATTGTCCCAAATTCCTAATTTTCTAGGGTTGTAGGAGCAGGAATGTGGGTATCTGTGGCAGCAGAATAACAAACATGGAATTAGTGGCCAAACCCAGGAAACAGACATCTTCTCTCCCATTTTGGGTGAAAATGATGAGAGTCCTAAGTGAGCTTTTTCTGGAATTGGAAGCCCACTAACAGTTACTGAGTTTGCGAACAGGAGCCTAGGCTTTGACCTCACAGAACAGAAAGTTTTTATTTCCCTTTTTTGTATTCTCATGATTACAGTTTATTCCTTTTTTGTTATGAAATTTTGGACGTGGAAGTATTCCTAGCACTAATATCAACAAAGAAATGTGATATTTTCCTTTTGTTAACTACAAGACTATTCCTAGAAATTGTCTCTTAAGACATACAGAGATATCTACCTCTCAATTCAACAAAGATCCTTTCTGACAAAAATGAAGAGTGGGGAGGGGCAGTGAGAGGAAAAAAGAAATATTGTAAAATAATTGTCATTTCTACATATGCAATAAAAGTACTAGACACTATGCTTGTAAATAAAGAGACAAGTGTGTGGGGAGGAAAACAGGGTTGCTAAGGCCAGTGACCTCCACAAAGAATGAAGAAGACAATTGGAAAACATTATCTATCCAGTTCACAAATCTTCTTCAGCCTCTGTTGTACAAGCCTGAGTGAAAACATTTTAGGCAAAGCTTTAAAAGAACCTGGAGGACTGTACAAAAATGCCAAGAATTGGATTAATTGGCATAATACAAGGTGGCTGGGCACAGTTGGGGAAAGTGTCAGTGTAGGGAGAATCCCCACCAAGTAAGACTGTCTGTGCAATTAGCTATCTGAACTCTAACCCTTCCAGAATAATTAATGAATAACAGAGGGGATCAAGACAAAGACACAAAGTGATTTGGTGGGTGCTAGCAAGTAATACATCAAAGAATGCTGGTAATTGGCCCTGTGGCTTTCATTCTTTGCCCTATTTCTTTCAATTCATTGACTCAAAATAATGGGTTCAGGTTCATTATCAACAGGTTTTAGCTGCAAGAGCACAACACTTCAACAAAGCTATGATTGTAGCAGTGCTGGTGGCTAAGTAAAAAGTTGTAGACTGTAGCACACTCCCTTGAAAGGGAAAGTAGCAGCATAGTCATAGGCTTTGTCTTACATGAAACGGTTCGTATTCACGAATTTGCTCTGAGTTTTCTAAGACTTGGTGTTCACTGAGGTTACAATGCTGGAATACAGTTGGTATGGGCAGGTATGTATAACTCCACTTCAAACCCTATTATAGCAGCAGCATCTATATTCTCTTCCTTCAGCTGTAAGAATTGAAATAGAATTCTTGACATCATGTGTCACATGTACATGACATTATTTGCATACTAATGGAGACAGTTTAGAGGCTTTTTTCCCCCCGTTTTGGCAGCATTGCAGTGAAAGGAAAATTAATTATTTTTAACCCATAAAAATATCTTCCTGATCCGCAAAATTTTACTTGGGGGTTTAAGGGTTTTTTTGGCCAAAATCAGAAATGGAATCTCCACTGTTCTGTTTTGTTTCTAGTGTAAATGCTGTTGTAAGATGTTGATTTAGCCGATGAGGAGGTATTTAATTAATTAGAATAGCTTTTCATAAAGAATAGAAGAAGCAGCAGAATATTAAAGCAGTCATCTTCAATGAGTGAATAATGTGTATTATTGCTCTGCTGTTTCATTTTGCCATGATTGTTTCTCCCTATTTACAGGCTATGGCATATGTTGTTTGTTATTTTATTACCATCACATTAAATACAATTGCATTTACAGTCAAAACCGGTATGGCACTATGGTTAAAAACTGCCCTTTTGGTTTAGTATTTGAGAAATTTGACAAGTAGTTTAGATTTTAGAAGCATGCTTATGAGCACAAATGGATGTAAAATTATTTTTCTTTTAAATTAAGAGACATTATTTTGAATTCGGATTCATAGCAAATACGCAAAATGCCGTAAATGTTTTAAACACCAAATTGTGCTCCGTATTCTTATGGACAACAATCTAAAAACTTACCATTACCTCTGACAAGTCTGTTAGGAGGTAGCTGCTGGTGCAACTATTGGCTGCCTAAGTGTTACAGGTCAGATTCTGATCTCCATTATATCACTGTCTTTTTGAAATAACTTGAATAAAATTTATGCAGAATTTCATTTCAAGAGGACCGTATTTTGTAATTGTGAAATCATAAAGTAGAATCTTGAATAATAATAAAGTTAGATAAAAAGTTTCTGATACAACTTGTGGTATTTCATTTTGATCTTAGTCATGTTTCTGAGAATAACAATTATGTATGAAATATTCAAATAAAGGTATGATTTATGAGTGTATAAATACAGCTATAAATATGATGCATGACCAGCAGCCTCCCCCCTTTAAATGCACTCATACCATTTGAAATAATGTTGTCACCGATCTGTGTGTAGTAGTTCTTTGTTGTTATCTTCTATCATGCAGATTCATCCATTAGAATACATGCCTTAACCATAACTTTGTCTGTGCCATGGGCAGAAGTATTCCGGTTTTGGAAAAGCTTTATTAGCACATATTCTAAATTGAACAGTTGTTTTTGATAGATTCTAAATAACACTTCTTAGAATTTTTTTAAAATTTAAAATATTTGTGGTAGGACACTGCCTAGCACTGGGAACAGTGCTACAAGCCTAGTGTGACAAAGCTGTTAGTCAGAATGTTTGCTTTCACCTCTCCCTGATTCCAACTGGTTTTGGTAGATGTTTCTTGTGTAAATCTCAGCATGACTTAGACGATATATGAAACACTTTGAGACAATTTCAGGTTTGTTATTCTTTTAAGTTCGAATTCTAGTTCTTATGGAGGCTTTTCATATCACTGAGGAAGTCTTTTCCATCTCTTTACATTCGGACATGGATGCCATAAATACATCATCTTCACAGTAATTAATGGTAAAGATGGCAAACAAACAGTAAACTGTGATTTATTTTAGTCTTGCCACTCTTATATGTTGTTAAATAAATATTTAAAAACTATCTGTATTGTGAAAAGCCATACTCACAGTGTCTTCTGTCACACATACAATTCAAGATCCTGAGTTGACAAAATACTGGTTGATCTTGTCCCAGAGGTTCTCACACTTTTTCAGAAAGTTGCTCCTCTTTTTGTATAATTTTACCTTCAAGTGAGTAACAAGACTTTGGGGGAGAAGGAAAATCGTTATTAAAAATACACACAGACTTGATCAAAATAACTTTGATGGCTAGAATGATGAGAACAGTCATTCTCTTCCTTTGACAGCTATTTTTTGGTCTGAGATTTGAGGGCACCAATATTGATTTAGAAAACACTGTGGCTCCATTTTAAATGAAATGTAAAATTTTTCCATTTTCTTACCTATCAACCTCCATAAAAGAGCAGCTGCTCTTGCAGGGAAAAGCGCTATTCTCACTCTGGGTATCACAATGCATTTATGATGTGGGGCTTATCTGAACAGCTCCCCTTTATGTAACTAGGAAAGAAAGCCTATCTTTATTTAGAGTAGGAGTTCTGACTGTAGCAACTGGATACAAGTCTGGATCCCAGGCTGGGTTGTGGGATCTGGACCCCCTTGAGGGCATCCTTTCCAGCAGGTACCCTCTGCTTTTCTCCTCTCTTCTGGAAGTGACAGTGGTTGAAGGCTATTCCCTGCTCTCCCTCTCCTGCAAGCAGCTGCACCCCTGGCCCTGACATCCACTCCTCCTCTCCAGAGAAATGGCAGCAAGCTGAATGTGCCTGGGCAGTTGCTTGGACCCTTGTTATCCCACAGAAAGTTTCCCAGAAACACACAGGGAGTTCAAACTTTCTACCCCTGATTATCAAAATTACTCTTATACACTGAAAATGGATTAGGTTTGACAGCAGAACTAACCATATATGGGAAAGGCAGAGGAAGAGGAGCTGAGGGACAGTCCTGTCTCTCAAACGTGCTCAGTTCCTGTCTTTTAGTGAGAACAGGAACAACTCCAGGCTTTTAAGGACGTTTAGCAGACAAGAATTAGAATACACCCCATTGCATTGCTTTCTAATAGAAAGTGCATGAAGGCTGAAAAGGAGAGGGGAGTCTTGGTTGCTGAAGGTCAGTTCCTGTTTCAAAAGCTGACCTCCTTTGAAAAGAGGTCCCTCTACCTAGTGTTCCCATAGGAAGGGACCCAGGGGCTGGATCCACACTGGCCTGTGGTCAGGGAAGTGCTGAGCTTCCGTTCAAATCACTGTTCTCTGAAAAAAAGGCATTTCAGCATACCTTTAGGTGTCTTTGAATAAAAACTGGATGCTTTCTAAAGTAAGGTCTTCATTTGGCTGATATTATGTGCTTGAATATCTCAAAGGCTGTAAACTTAGCAAAATCCAGACTCTTCTTAGACATGATTTTTTTATCTTCATTTGGTGTGGTTTCATTTGGCCTGTTACCTACTGCACAGTGCCTTACCAGGACCGTTAGTAAGGGCTAAATGGGTCTGGGAGAGAAAATAATATTTTTTTCAAATTTTTAGGTGGCAGAAAGGGAAAAGCATAGGATGGCAGTAATTAGACTCAGGGAGTGCAATCTGTGTTTCTGAGTTTTATTCCTAAACTCTGTCATATACCAACTTTATTACCCTGTCTCTCAAAGATGACAATATTTACCAGGACAAAGCCTTTTGAGATTCTAGGGTGAAAGGTTTATGTAGCAGGGAAATATTACAATAATGACATTTTAACTTAATTATTTCTCTAACAGTGAAAAAAAAGGAAATATTCATAGCTTGGAGAGGGGAGGGAGCTGACTTCTGTTATCAATAATGTTTGTACTTTCTCGCAAAGGGCATTCCTTAAACAAAAGAATAAGGAATCCCCTCTGGATCTCAGGGAAAAGGGTGGCAGGATGCTGAAGGGCACAGAGATGCTGAACAAAGAGTCCTGATCAGCCATTTTTCATGGAAATCAGTGAGGTGGAAGCCAGAAGCAACAGGGAACACACGGGGAGAATGTATTAGATATTGTATCTGTTAACGTGTCATTGGCCAACCAAGAAGAGAGTGACTAGTCCATCTCTCTCCCCTAAGGCCAGGCCTTCCGTTTCTGTCCCCTTTGCTACCCTGATCTCCTCCATGATGGTTTTTGTATCACTTGCCAGAAGTTTCTCTGGCTGGAGGTCCAAACAGGTTTTCTCATGAAAAAAAGTTCACTTTTGTGAATGTTGTCTTGTTTGTGGAGCTTTGAATCCATCTCAGCTTCTCAAGTGCCCTGTGGGGTGCTAGGTTGTCCCTGTCTAGAGCAGAGCTCAGGTGAAGGCAAGTGCAGGTCCCATGATTGTTTTTTAAGTTTTGCAGTGCTGTGAGAATAGCAATGGCATCTTCAGCAGCTTTAAGAGAACACAGCTCTGTTTCAGTGTCTGAGGTGGCCAGTGTCCCAGTGTTTTATCTCTGTCTGATGGTTTTGGCCCTGTATAACTTTTTGCCATATTGGACTTCTTTCTTGCTTGGTGAGATTAGAGGCACTATTAACTTCTTTCAGTATTGTTACTAAAAATTGTGAGCTGCTGTTTGAACCTCAGCCCCCTTCCTTTTAATTTTGTGCAATGCACCAAAAACTTGATTGTGAGTGTGAGACTTTTCAAGTATTTTAGCATCTTTCAAGTAAAGAATAATTAAAACAGGAAAATACTGTGCTAGTTGTAGCTCATCTGTCATTGCTCATGCAACCCAATTCTTGCCTCTCATGAGTCCTTTACTCTAATGTTACACAGAGAATAATAGAGTGTGAGAGAAAATGGGTGTTTCCCGAACAGGACTCTGGGATGTAACTCCCACCTTTGAAAGTATTTGAAAGTGAAGATTCAAATATGCCCATAGCACTTACAGCAGTTATAAAACTGGGCTTACAAGAGACAAAATTGCATCCCTCAAGGCTTTAGCATATAGGCACTACTTTAAGAAAAAAAAAAAAGGCTTAGGGGACTTAGCGTGATTTCAAGTTATTCATAATTTAGAGGAAATCATTGCATTACAAGAGTCTATCCTGATTAGAGAACTTTTAAATCTCAATCCAAGATAAACATGTCTTCAACACCACATACACCTGAGTTGTCCTTTTAAACACCCAAAATCTTGATCCATATTCAGGGTTTTTTTTCTTGAGTCTCCCTGCTGTGATGAAAGAGTCATCTCATCTCATGTTAATTTTGTCCCGGTACACGGAATATTATTACGCTATATCTTTTGGGGCAGGTTTTCTTGTATATTTCTGAGAATTTTCAAGCTGTTAAAGTAATAGCTAAAATGTCCACCTCACTTCCAAAAAACATGTTTTGTTTGTGAGAAGAAGGTGGTGTTACGCAAACTCTGCCCTCAGCAATTTTCTTTAACAGCCATCGAAAGTCAAATATAGAACCAAATTTCTAGTAGTTCCTTAAGAGGCGAACCTTGTCCCCACCCTTCATGGGAAGGGAAGGAGGATCTGTGAAACCCCCGGGTGCTTACTTCCCTCAGCATTACTGACCTCCAGCCAGCCAGTCACGTCTGCCACCTGCGGTATGGGTAAGGAGCCAGGGTGAGTACAGGGAGAGGCAAGTGCCTGCCTCCAGGGATCATTCTGCTTCTCGGTAGTGGGGACAACCAGCTGCCAGGGTCTAACCTGGGTTCAGGGACCACAGGAGAGGGTGCAGGGCCTCGCAGCGGTGGTGGAAGCCCTGGGGAGAGCCCAAGCACCCATCCCACCCTGGCGGGTGGCACCCCGCTTCCCAGCGGGGGTGTGCGAGAGCAGCAACTGCGCAACAGGGCTTAATTGTGTAGTCATTAATAATCGATTTTAATGCTCGTATTTGAACTGCCATTGAACTTGCAGTGTATTTTTGTGGCAGGAACTGGTTGGTTAAAAAGACATTTTCAATGCCATCTGGATTTGGACCACATTACAATTAAACTGTTGTACTTCTATAGCCATAGCATTGCACTATAGCTAACCGGGTTTAAGTTAGACCATTAACTTAATAAACTGCTTTCTGAGGAGACAAGAAGATTTCATTTCCATGTTTTATAAAATTAAATGTGTTGTACTATATAAAACAGTACATGCTCTTTACTGCTTATTTACACAAAGTTTCTGTTGAGTTCAGTGAAAGTTTTGCTGACAAATTCAGAGCAAGACTGTATTCAAATAATATTTACGTCACACTATACTGTTCCGTTACGCAGTTTGCCCCTTCCCCCGATCCATTTTATATTTAATTATGAAGTAATTTTTAGAACTATGGGGACTTCAACAATCATGTATGTACAGATGTTAAGTCCATGTATATAGATGTATAGACAGTTATATTCATTCATAATTAAACTCTGCGCCATAAAAATTTGATTCTAAACATAGACAATTTGTCCCCAAGTGAAAGGAAAATAAAAAAAACTGATCTGAGGAAAAAAACAATAACGCCCCTCTGTCCCCCAAACCTACAATTACTATTTGGTATCTAAAGAGTTTAATCATACTTGGTCTTTTTGCCTCCATGGTCATGGACAAATCTCTCAAATTTGGATGTCCAAAATGTAGATGAATTTTCAAAGCCTGAAAGTGATTTAAGAGCATGGTCTACAGTAAGATCAGTGGGGACTGGCATTCTTGAGTCACTTTTGTGGTTCTCACAAGAATATCCTGAATGTATAATTTCACATCAAAGTCAATATGCTCCCTGCAATGCTGAGGGGAACAATTGACTTTTGGAGAGCTATACACAAAGGTACGCTGGTACTACCGTGGCAACTGACAGGACTGAGTACTAATTTAGATGCCTAATTTTAAGTCAAGGTAAATTTAAAAAATCCATACTTACTTATCCCAAGTCATATTATAAAGCTGCTCCTAGTTAGCTCATCTTATCTGGGTCATTCTGAAAGCTGACATCTGGGCTAAGCCAGTTGTCATTGTGGAGAAGCGAGATCTAACACAGAGCAATCAACTCACCTGTTTTAGACATAATCAGGACACAACTCCCTAATTTAATCCAAAACTTGTATTCTGGAACCGACATGCATTTGTATGGAAGAAACATAGCAAAAAAAGAAAAGGTAACAAGGTTAGATTTGAAGCCATTCTTTTCTCTTCATATTGACTTACTGCATGCTCCCCAGCCTCAAGAATGCCCAAAACCTTTGCTGAGTGGGAGAAGACAAACGTGACCACCACTCTTGGGGAACAACACTTGCTTACTAGAGACGCGCTTACATACTCTGCTCCAGGGTAACTGGTCGTGTTGGGTGAATGCAGGTGTGAGGGTGTACACAATTGTAAATGCAAACGTATTTAAGAAAACAAAGGTGCAAATTAGAAGTTTCTAAACCAGGTCAGTAAAAGGCAAGGTTCCCCTTGAGCTGTGCTTTGCCCTGGTGTGTTGTGTTTTAATCCATCACTCTAAGTTGCCTCACCTCTATAGAATCGTACTGCCAGTGCACAAGGCCAAATTTTCCCCAGCAGTTGTTTTCTCTGCACCAAAAGAGAAAGGGAACATCTCTGTGAGGATCTCTTTGCACAAAGTCATGGGAGGGCTGTGTGACCAGAGTGCTGCAAAGCCACCTTGAAGCAGTAAGTGGTGAGCAAGTGGGCAGAGGCCCAGGATTTGTTTCACAGTCATTCTGTTACTTTTAGAGGCTTTTTGGGACTGTACCAGTATGTTGCGCGTCTAGATGATAGGTAATCTGGGCTGGGCAATGTTGCGGTCACATCTGCCTGTAACTGGCCTTGGTCCAATGGGACAGATTCTGCTGAGTTGTGAAAGCAGGGGAAGCAGCACAAGGCTGCAGGCTGTTGTCAGCGCAAGGCTAGGAACTGAACAAACTCTTTCCTGCAAGCGATAATTATACCACAGTTCAGTAAAGGAGCGCTTGCAAAACCAGGCACAGCCAAGCGCAAAATAACCTTGCTGATCAAGCAGCCATACCCATTGGGATCTATTAACTTTTCATCTTGGCAGAGACTATATAGATGTGTTCAAAACCTGTTGGTTTGATGTTTTTTTCAGGAAAAAATTAAGTGTAAGCTAAGGGGAAGCTGCTTCTCAAGTCTCAGGCTACACATTGTAGGAAATACTTGTTGTTTTCCTTGGTTTCACATGATGTTTCAAAGCCTCCCTTCTTCAGAGTGTGTTCAATCCAGCTGACCACCTTTGCATAAGTGGAACCCCCCTCTTCACCTCCCTGCATGGCTGGATGTGCTGCAAGGGCTTTAGGGGATGAAGCGAGATACTGCAACACAAAATCATTTTCCCCTTTTTGGATGTTTAATGAATTGTGACTTTGAGATGAAGAGTAAATCTACTCAACTAAAGCAAATCCAACTAAATTCAGATAAAACTTTACTTAGGGTTGTATTAAGTGTCTAAATGGCCGCACAGGCTGTATTAGAGAGACTTCATCTGCTCTCATATCTGTGTTCAGAAGTTGGATGTCTTAGCCTGAGTTACTAATGCCAGGTTGCCTTCATAACAAACAAAGTAGAGGAGAGAACTCAGGAGACAGTCCTCGGTTAGCTGTCTACAGCTGGTCAAACAAATCACCTCCTGGAGATTTCTCTCCAGTAAAAGGATCATCTCAGGTAAAGATGTCTAACTTCGAAGTGTCTAAACTTGGGCAAGATTAATCCCATCAGGTAGAAATGTATGGCAAGAAATAGGGCTTGCCTTGAAGAATTTATCATTTATCTAGGGAAGGCAGGCAGAAGGGCAGGAGAAGGATGGCCAGAGTGACCCAGCCCCTCAGTCAATGCATGGGAATACACCCTTACTGTCCTGAGACAAAGTTCTTCACCATATATCTTGGATGCATTTTAATCTAGTGTATATTATTAATTTTGCCATGCTCCTCCGAACTTCCTTGTTAAGTCAGAGTCTTAAGCAATAGCTAAAAGCCTGAGGGTGGGGAAGGGGAGAAGGAAGGATGAGAGGAGACTTCTCACACTTCACAGCCTAATCTGAAAAAGGAAGTGCTGAAAGTTTTGCAAGATAATCAGACCCTCAAAAAAAAGTTCAGCCTGTTTTGCAGCCAGTTTCAGAGCCAGTTTAATGGATGCAGTGAGCCAAACGCAGTTCCACAGCAAACCAGTTCAACAACGGACTTTACTGCAGCTGCTCTCACTTGTACTGATTTGAAAATGGCCAAATAAACAAGGGAAACTTTATTTTTTCTGATTATTATATAAACTGATGATGACAGTGCTGTAAGTGGAAATTCACAATCTATAGCACATGGGTTATGGGTTGGAAATGTGGAAATACCTTTCAGATCACTTTGCACTTTTTTTCTTAATTTCCATTAGCTAAATGTTATCAATATGCCTGATAAGCATGAAATATTCTTCTAGTTTTTTTTTTTTTGCAGACATCATAGGCAGTATGTGAATGTAAATACAAGGAGTCAGTGGACTATATTGACAGTCTTCAACATTAGGTGTGTTGAGCACTGGAAAGAAAAGGAGGGAAAGCAGAAACACAATGAAAAGTTTCAAAACCAGGCAATTCACCACCCAACAGAAACATGGATGATATGGCAGACTCAAAAGTTGAGAATTAGGAGTGATTAGTAGAATGAAATAAAAAGAAAGATGTCAATAAAATTTAAAAACATCAGCATGCCAGTTGTTTACTTAAACAAAATTTAACCTGTGAAAGAAGTAAATTTTGCCTCCCTGCTAATGAAAAAATTCAATGTTCTTTTTCATCTTAACTTTCCTCAATCTTCAGTCTCTGGGCTTGACATCTATTTTAAAAAAAAGTCTAAAAATAGGACAGTGAAATGTAATGACTTTGAGCAATAATGGCATGACTCAGACTAGTTTTTCTTAGAGTCCACTGTCAACTCAAACTAAGGGTGGCCTCTGTTCAGTTTTAATTGCTAATATGTTAGGCTATCTTTCTTGCAGAACTTTGGTCAAGACAGCTCAAATTTTTGTTGTATAAATTATGATGCCATATAAACTTTAATTAAAGGGATCCAGATACTCAGCTACTATATCTCAGGATTTAATGAAATGAGTTATAGCAAGTCATGATCTCAGCCAATGTGACCAGCATAGAAAGATAAGGATGGTCATTTACCTTACTCATGTGAGATAACTCCAAAACCATATAATTGACAGCATCTGCAGCTCATTGGCATTGATATATTTAATGACGATAAAACAAAGCCTTTCCACTGCAGTGTGGGACATTTTCAAGTTCTGTTTCCATAATGTTGCAGGACCTTTGGGGTAACATAATTCCTGCTGCTGGTATCTGGGTTCCTGAGACCTCACTCAAAGAGGGGTGTCTTAAGATGGGTGGTGATAGGTGTGAAGCTGGTACTGCAGTAAGAGGAGCCATTTCCCATTCTATTTAGGGAACCACAGGCAACTGGGATTGACTCTGCCACATGTGTGACAAATGCCTCTGGGGTGTTTTCTGCTCCCTCTCAGAGTGGATGATGTTGGGATTGCTGCTCAGAGCACCCATGAGCTGTTCAGCAGCTGGAAAGAAAGTTACTCTTTCTTAAAAGAATCCCTGAGAGCAGACAGAACCTAAATACTGGCTGTCTCCCCTGAAGAGTGAATTGTTCTGGAAGTGTCTGTGGCTCCCACAGGTAAAGGGAGCATATGTGTTACCTTAGTGCCTACAGATGTTTGATCAGGTCTGCAGCTTCTTGTGCTTTATAGTGAAGTCCTTGAAAAAAGATGTCCGACCAATTATAAACACCAACAGGAATTTTAGTTTATCTTTACAGTTACTAACATGATAGCAAGTTGAAATACTCCTACTTTTTAATCAAACTGAATTAATCAAATTTATCTTTTTCTTTGATGTGCACGACTCCTGTTCATTCTGCAAAATGCTCAAAGGGTTAAATTAAAGATGAAATAGAACACAATAACATGCAGGAGAGCCACCCCCTACTTCAAATCATATTTAAATGATAAAAAGCCTTTCTACAGGGTTAGATCCAAACTGTAGATTTCCTGTTACATTTAATAATGTAATCTCATACATAATGATAAAACTTAATTCTTGTAAATTCAATTTTTGGAATTACCATAATTATTTATGTCAGAAAATAATTGAAACAATTTATTTTCTGTTTGTTTGAATATTGTTTAAAGTTGACTTTTTTATGTACAAACATTTTTCTATCAATTTTTTTCACAGGACTTTAATTTTAAAGATTTTCTTTCATGTTAATTCTATTGACTTCATTATTTTTCTCCACATTGCTATTTCTGAATTCATACCATTGCAATTAGATTTTATTTTAAATTTTAGCTGAGGAGCAATTATATTACATTTGTATGTTAGAGAGCTGTGCCAAGAGCGTGTGACAATGACAATCATGATTTCATATTTGGAAAATGTCAACTTTATTAAGTGAAATTAACTAAGATAGCTTCAAAGACATACATATTCAGCAGCTACTGAAAGTCTGGAAGTACCATTGCTTTTTTGCTCCTTTTTGTCAAAGAGGTGCAAGGAAAACTGTCAAGGAAATTAAAAAAAATCATATAAACATTGTTTTTATTTAAGATTTTTGAATGTAACTTTATATGCCTGTGGAATTCATCACTACAGATGTGCAGACTTTGTGCAAGTGAGGAATAGTCATAACTGAATGTTATGGAACATTAAAGTAAAACATCTTCAGAGAGCTCCTATTCAGAACATCCTACTTCACCATCACTAACTTTCAGCTGGAAATTGCCAGTCACTAACTTTCAGTTCAGTGAATCCCATCGTTATTTGGATTGTCTGTACAGCTGTTTTTATGATCATGTACTTTCCCTTCCTTTTCCTGAATATCTGAAAATGGACACCGTTTGAAACAAGTAGATAAGTTGGACTACTTTTTCTCATTGTTATGTTAGCTTAAGCTGCCTAAACCAAGCCTGATTTGTCCAAAACCCATAGGAATTCAAGGTTAAGTGACCAAACCAAACTCTGATTAGAGATGTATATATATATTTAATTCATGAGACAGGATTAAAACACAGATCCACAATGGTGCTTAGGGTATATTTAGGAATAGGTTTTTAATGGCTTCCACAAAAATTAAGTATTTTAAAAGGGGCGATCCAACCAGGGCATGGAATAGAGCTCTCTTGTTCTGATGATGAGAACTGACAAACACAGTGCTCTTCAAATTACACTAATGCCTCTAGAAAATATAATTACAATCGGTGGAAGTGATATTTCAACTACTCCTATGAAGACCAGAATAATATAATGTGATAAGAACTAATAAATTGCCAAATAATTGCAATCCTCATAAAAACTAACAGTGAGATTGAAAGTATGCACAAGACCTCAATGAAGCCGGGTAGTCACTGTGTGTAGTATCCAAAAGAATTTTCATCAGTCTGCATCAAACAGTCATGTTTCTCTTTGCGTGGTAAAGATCAACACCCAACTCCTCTTTCTACTGACTCTCACATATCCTGAAAGTACTTGTGTCTGTACATGAAGTTGCTGTCTGCATCCGGAACAAAAGAGATTCAGAGACTGATCCTAACTTTGTTCTCCTATAATGGCCTTTGTTCTCTGACTTGAATGTCAATGTTAAGTTTTGTTGGTTTTTTTAAAGTGTGCATATTTTCAGGTTTAACAGGATTAAACCAAAACAAAATCTAATGAATACTATCATGCAATTCATGTTACAGGCCACCTGAATCTATGAGAGTTAGTATGCTAATTAGTTTAATTTTTACTAAGAAATTCAAAGCACACTTACTCCCCAGGTGCACGAACAGATGTCTAGGATAGCAGAAGCATGTATTTAATGCTAGCTTCATGTGCCATGTCTGCACATGGTCTTTAATGCCTGAGCTAAGATTGTCTTATGTCCAGACTTCTCCCTCTAAGTTCACATTTAGAAACCTAGATAGAAGTGTTCCTGAGAGTGGCCACAGTCTATGGTATTTTGTAGCCCATACAGCTTTCCATGGTAGTGATTTTCCATACTTGTAAGCAGCAGTTCATTTGCACTGAATGTCCTAAAGAAAAAGTGAAACATAACTCTCAAAGGACATGAGTTTGAATATTTTGCTCCATCACATGTGTGAAGTGCAATGATCCGCAACTTCAGAAGTGGATGACAAGCTGGACATGAGCCAGCAATGTGTGCTCATAGCCCAGAAAGCCAACCATATCCTGGGCTGTATCAAAAGAAGCATTACCAGCAGGGCAAGGGAGGTGATTCTCCACCTCTACTCCGCTCTTGTGAGACCCCAGCTGGAGTACTGCGTTCAGCTCTGGGGTCCCCAGCACAGCAAAGACATGGACCTGTTGGAGCAGGTCCAGAGGAGGGCCACAAAAATGATCAGAGGGCTGGAACACCTCTCCTATGAAGACAGGCTGAGAGAGTTGGGGTTGTTTAGCCTAGAGAAGAGAAGGCTCTGGGGAGACCTTATTGCGGCCTTTCAATACTTAAAGGGGGCTTATAAGAAAGATGGGGACACACTTTTTAGTAGAGCCTGTAGTGATAGGACAAGGGGTAATGGTTTTAAACTAAAAGAGGGTAGATTCAGATTAGATATACAGAAGAATTTTTTTATGATGAGGGCGGTGAAACACTGGAACAGGTTGCCTTGAGAGGTGGTAGATGCCCCATCCCTGGAAACATTCAAGGTCAGGTTAGACAGGGCTCTGAGCAACCTCATCTAGTTGAAGGTGTCCCTGCTTATTGCAGGGGGGTTGGACTAGAGGACCTTTAAAGGTCCCTTCCAACCCAAACTATTCTATGATTCTATGATTCTATGAAGTGATGTCAGGATTGCTATTTCCATGTGTCAGACAGCGTCCTGCCCCGTGCATAACACATGCTGAAGACTAACACTGTGCTTGCATCCTGTGAAACTCTGCAATGGAGAAGAAAATCTCATTCCCATTGTGGTCTGTTCAGTCTGTTCATTAGGACTGTCGAAGTAGCCCCTGAAGTTTTTGTGTCTTGTTTTCACTGAGTAGGAATTTAAACAGTGCTTGACCCACCTCAAAGTTTTGACTGCATGAGGAGTTAGTGGCTCTATGTACTTACTTCAGGTATTTGGGTGTGGTTTATTTCGATATGTCTTATGCTCATTGAAGCTGTGTTTTGCAGTTTTCTTAGTCATGATCATGGACTGATTATTAGGGCTGACTCCTCCTGCCCCGCTCTGAGAGCGCTTTTGTTGTCTACAGAGTCCTACTGATGGAAAAGCAGTGAGAGTGAGCAGGGAACCAAGCTCATAATTTGAAGCACACAAAGAAGGCAGACTTTTGTCTCAATTTGAGGGGAAAGCTAATTTAGAAATATCAGTAATCATAATAGACCTCACTTTTTCATTTCAGGATATAAAAAATACATGTTGAAGCCAATAAGATTAATTAATATAATAAGATGAGAAACTCATGTGCATGGAGAGTTTTGAGATAAACTGCAAGTCTTCTTTTCTGCTTTAAAAGCTCTCTGTGTGTTTGCCCATCTATAGGAAGGCATGCATGAGAAACAGAGAGAAATACATACATATGTATTTGTGTATTATATATATACTGTCTATAAATTACCATTTAAGGTTATCATTTCAGTTACTCATTCTTTACTGAACAGAAAGATGGGAAGGAGATTTTCTCTTTTACAGTTGAGTAAAGGCCAGCTGTGTTGACCTGCCCTACAGCTTGGTCATGTCCCGTTGGGGGATCTTTCACCAGCGCCATGGTAGAACTGGATCTGAAAAGAGGGCCTGTACAGGAAGAATATTTGTGGAAAAGGTCAGAATAAGAGACAAACCCACCAATAATAATAGACACTTTGATTTATAGAGAATTGTTTATTAGATTTTTTTTGTATTAATAGAATATTACATAATTACGTCATTGCAATTTATTTCAGTTCACTCAGTCACAAGGAGGAATTCTGATAAGTGTGTAACATCCAATTAGAAAAAAAAAATTAAATTCATCTTCTGAATGCTCTAAATGTCTGCCTGTCTGCCTTTGCTCTGTGGTCAGGGACAGAGCTCTCATTTGGAAGGGAGGGTGGAGGGGGAAAGGAGTAGCAGATGTCTTCAAGTTAGGCACTGCCTGCTTAGCTGTATGATATCTACACCCGTTTATGTATCTGAATTCAGAATTCCCTCATCTAAAAATGAAAACCACCATTTGCAGAGCAAGTGAGACTGCCAGAGACAACCTTTTTCATAAACAGCAGCTCTGCTTTCTCTAGAAGAATAGGAGCCACACTTAAGTAGGATTCACTGTGCCTTTGTATGTTTACCATACCTTAGATACATTTAGAAACTGTATCCCTGTTGATATACTTGTTGTGGGAATGTAAAACCTCACATAACATTTTGGATCTAAAGTAGCCCATAAATGGACAACATTATTGGTTTTGGTCTCGATCTTATTGAGTGCTATTGTTTCAGGGTTCCTACACTAAAAGATGCAGGTCTGCAAACGTGCTGTAGTTTTGAAAAATTGTCTGCATATATTAACTAGTCCTTAGCCACGTAGTCCTACTGGGCAAATGCTGCATAAGGTTGTGTGGATTGTAGAGGTAAGCCCTGGTAATTGAATAACTGGTGTTCCAGGTGGAGCCTGAGGTGGGATGCAAGTGTTTGCAGTGTCTGCTTCCCTTCTTCCGACATCTGTCTCACTTTCATGAGCAACATGATTCACACACAATTATTTTTTCCGTTAGAAAAGTTGAACAGCTGGTGCTAGCCTACATAATGGCTGGCTATTATAATGCCTTCTTTTTTTATTAACAAAAGCACTCTGAATATTCATAAAAAGTTGACATTATTTCATTAGCTGTTGCAGGTATATGAGTAAGCCTACTGAAAAGAGTATCATGCTCTCTGCTGGATATCTCCATGAATGTTTCTAAAACATGACTTCCCACAAGCACGGAGGACCATATAGCAAGGCAATTAATAGGCACTGAATGTGTATTCCCAGTCTCTCGTTTCTGCTCTCTTTCTTGTTAGTTCACAGCTGTATTTATTATTACTTCTTTCATAAATCTGTGAGATCCTAATCAAGCGCTCCAATAGATGGACAGAAATGGGTATTTGTCAAATTTCTCAGCCCTTTTCACTTCCTCAGTTTTAACAAAGAGGTTTTTATATATTGGATTTTTACCAGTATTACAGAAACAAGACTTTCAGAGTTTATTTCAAAATCAGAGTTGCACTCCGGGAGCTGAAAAATTTCCAGTCATGTTCAAAAAGCGGGAAATCTGCCACATTGTAAAGCTGGTGGTTATAACTATTGGCTAATTGTGCCTCCTGAGCAACCTGCGACGTGAGGCAGAGCCTGAAATTTTGTTCTGAGTTTGCGAAATGCATAGCGTGAGGGGTTTCTGTTATATCACAGGCTCTTAGGAACGACATGGCTACTGAGTGTCTATGCAGTGCAGCTGCAGGGATCAAGTGGGTTGCAGGTGCTGGGCTGCCAAGATGCCAGGAGGTAGATATAAGTGGTGATGATGGGCTGGAACCCCATTTCATTCCTTGCTTGCGCTCTACCACTGCTTCTCTGTGCTGCTATAATGCAATTAATAAATGATAATAAGGTTTAATGGACAGCTTTGACCTGCTGACATTTTGAAGTAGTATAAATGGGTGGAGAGTTTGTGATGAGAGTTAGGAGGTGAAAAAATCATCTTGTATTGGGCTCACAGAAGAGCTATTAGAAAGAAAGATCCATAAATCTCTGCTGTAGTGAGCATTAATCAGTCTGCGGACCTGATGCATATAAGCAAATGTCCTGGTTTTCCCATGAGCTTCAGAGTTATGCTTTCAAGAATAACTACTTTCTGAATTTTGGCCTCCTGCCCCAAGAGAGTCTTCTGCTCTCTGACCATACAGGCATTGTTGCCAGTCTCAAATACACCCTAACTCTGTCACATCCTATACTGGAAATGAGAGTGCCCATATTCAAAAGCAAATAAAAATAACACAGTAAAGATGAATCATCAGATTTTTTTCTAAATTCTGTGCTTTGCAGTAAAACTCCAACAGTTAAGGTTTGTGATTCTGTCCATTATTTCCAAGTCCCTATGCTAATTTTTATCCATTGCTTTTCCCCTCCACATGGATTAGCAGCTGCCTGTGAACTTACAGCCTGCAGATCCACAGAACATGTTGTAAGAGCTGCAAATCGATAGAAAGCAGCTGCTTAGCATCCCTACATCACCCTACACAGAGCAACACACTCACAGCACATCACTGGGGGGTGAAGCAGACATGCAGAGGGAGTATAGTGATGCTGAACATTTGTTATCTCTTCCTTGTCCTTCTTGACCGGGGTTCAATGGTTCCAGAAAATGTAACTGCTGTAATAATGATACAGCAGGAATAATTTGCAAGAACTAGACCCAGAACCTTCTTTTTTACATGTACTCTTCTCATGAACTAAATAGCCTGATCTCTTACTATGGAAATTAATTGTTCCCATGCCTCTCTCTATGTTGTCGTGCTGCTATGAGGGGCAGGCTTACTTCTAAATTCTCAGTATGACACTGTGGCTGAGACTAGGCTTTTAAAATATATATATATATACACACACACACACGTATAACAGAACTAGGTTCTAATCTCATCTCTATCTGAACTAGCTTTATATGAACTCCCAGTTATTTTAGTTGTAAAACTGGTGAATGGTTATTATCCCCCAATGTATGAAGCCTTTTTGCATCTTAATGGCAGTGAGCATTAGTGAAATATTAGGAGCAGTCGGTGGACTTGCTGGAACCACAAGTAACAGTGTCTGGGTCTGGGGTTAGCTGGGACTTGTAGCAGACTACTACTGCAGGGACTGGGAGAGGAGCCATGTCTTCCTGGGGTAGATTAATAATCTGTATTTTTTCCTACAGCAGGCTGCAAAAGCCATAAATTTGAACAGAACAGGCAGCTGTGTTCCACACAGGGGTTGGGGTCGAGGTGAAACTGTATGTAATTCATTCAGTTCTGGAGTTTTTCACATGATGGTGGTTCTGCTACTTGTATAAACAAAGCTTTTTAAATGCAAGTTTTAGGGTTAAATAGGAAAAAACGAATAACATTTTCCTAATAAGTGAAGCCAACTTAGAGATTCTTGAAATACTTTTGGGAAGCAGAGTTGACAGAAAGATATTTTGTGGACACGCTCCACCATTTCATAACAGACATGTTCTGGGCTACTAGAACTATCTACACTTCTTATTCATTAGGCCAGATCCCAGTACTCTGTTCTTCAACTCTCATATAGGTACAAAAGTGTACAGGAATAAAAAGCCCAAAATATGTATTTATTTTTTTTGTGTTGAAGACACTGACTTTAAAAAATATAAAAGTGTAATTTGTCATCAGGTGTAAGTGGGCTTGGCTGCCTTTGACTCCACTGCAGCTGCATTGATTGACACAACCTAAAGACCCAAGTCTTAATTTTTTTGTATTTCTCTCATAGTTTTGAAAGCAAAATCACTGTTCGAGTCTTTCTTTTAAAACAAAGAATGCATGCAGAAATGTGTCCTCTATGTTCATCAGACATACTGTTGAATTTGATAATCCTATCATTTGTAAGCTACATATATTGTTGCTTTAATGCATTCCCTCACTACTTTGATAAAAGCCTTAAGATGTTGCCACTAGTCCTTTGATGTTTCCTTCTGATGTCACAGTACCTCTTTTTTTTTCTTCTCTTCGAAAAAATCTGTTTTGCATAAACTTGAGCAGGCAAGACATTTCTAGTTAAGGACAGAAACATCAAGTTCTATCAATAAAAGGACAAAGTGTGAAGGTATATCCAGACTTTTATATACTCTTTTCAAGCCCTTATAGATGAAAAAATACTCTGCATGAGTGTTTACATTGTGAACATATTAGAGCAAACATATTTCACTAGTTTAAAACAAACAAACAAACCCTAGGCTGCAGTGAGTTTTCTTGTGATGTAACAATTCATTTTCTAATAAGCTGTTATAGGAACTCCGGGAGAATAAATCTTATACTGGTAAGAAAATACTTGCATGTCTAGTCTTGTCCATGAACTACCAGTCTACTAACAGGGATTAATTGGTTATCATACATGAGAAAAGACCGAATTTTTATATTTAGCTTCAAAGCTGTATGACTTATCTTGAAAAATAAAATTACGTGGTCTGTTTTTTTACTGGGAATAAGTAAGGGATTATTATTATTGTTGTTATTATTTCTAGTAGTAGTAGTAGAAGAAATGTTTCAACTAAAGGTCCCAGTGAAGAGGTGATGCCATTGTCCCAATGGGACTGAAATAATCCTTGCCCCAAAGATTTTCCAAAAAGAAAAAGATATAATAAAAGTGATAAATAAATATTATTATTCACATTTATCAAGGAAAATAGATTAAATGTTTTGCTCAAGGCTGTATAGGGAAAATGCAGCAAAGGCAGGAACTGATTGCACAGAACTCCTGAGTGCCAATCCACCGTAATTTAAATTACTGGCAAGTGTTGTGGAAAGTGATTTTCCTATGAATGGCATGACTCTTTTGCTGCATTCAGGAAGAACCCAGTGTAGTGGAGCCACAACATGGTCTAGTGATTAAAGAATGTTAACTTAAGCCAAGAAATGCCAGCTTGTCGTCTTGCATCTTCCAAGACATACATGTCCTTTGGCTAGTCAAAATGTTATGATCAATTCTCAGTAATGTCAATAGCCATAAAATATGACTTCTTTGTCATACAACCGAAGCGTGGTACACTTCTTAAGGATTTTTTTCATAGCTTACTACTGCAGGATGTCCTTGACAATTACTGCTTAAAGCTTCAGTCCTACAAGCAATTGTCCATGTGAATGTTTCCCTGAAATCAGTGAAAGCCCTTCGTAGGATAAAATGGGAAAAGTGTAGGCAGTTGCAGGATCAGGGCCTAGAAAGGTATTAGCAAGGATAAAGACATTCTTGTACCAATAAGCAGTAATTAAACAAAAACAAATAATCCCCCCACTTTCACCCCCCCACCTCAATGAGATGGAAGTAAGTAGAGACAAAGTAAGCTCCTACTCAGCTAAAGGGAAATTTGGGAATTGGAAATAAGTAGATTAAATAAAAACTATTTAACTGTGGAATCAAAAACTATGTAACCACAAAAAGTTCTAGAGGAACAGAAAAATGGAAGGAACCAAGTGATTCTTGAGAATTAATATTTGTTAAACACATTTATTTCTTCACCCTACCTCAAATCAACTACTGCTTTTGTGTCCACCTTCTATCTTCACTGTGTTGTTAAAGCTACTGAGTTCGGACTCAGGAGGACGGAGACATGGCCTTCAACTTCCACTGATCACTAGTAGAGAAGGTCACAACTCTGAAAGGTCCCTTTTTTTTTCTAATCTGCAATAATCTATATACTCTGTTTTAATACTGATGATTGATTACTGTACAGCTGTAAAACAGAATCTGGAATTTATGTCATTGATCAGAGTGTGAATGATCTCTATATACGAAGGCATATATGTAGACTTCTATTTCCTACTGCTGTGCAGGCCACTTCTTGCTGTAATCCTCTGTTTTCACCTTCTTACCAGCCTTTCTCTTTTGCTTACCCTCCACACATTTTCTTCAGAGACAGTGTTCAGATCTGAAGCCTACAGTAAAAAGACTTAGAATTTTACTGTACAGCAGTCACTGGTACCATGAATAATTTTAACTTGTCTTGCTTCTGTGCAAAGACTTTTTTCTGCATCTGTCACATCAAGGGAATCCCAGAGTGTCTTATATCAGACCTCCCAGATGGTGGGCTTTACAGGCAGGTTTAGGAAAATAATATCCATGTTCTTCTCTCTTGTAACACACACTTCTTATTATTGAAGTCTAAATCCTAGGACTACTGGACACCCCGTACACTGATCTTGAGATCTGTATACTGGGATTGAGAGAAGAAATGTTTACTATGGAGTTTTCTGTGGCTTTTACTGAATCCTCAGCCAAAAAAAAATCCCCTGGTCCCCCACTTCTCAGTATTTGAAGCATGGTTAGTAACCAAATTAGCTGTCACTCAAGGCTGCTCTTCCATGAGACACCTTTCCCCTCCCATCCATGGCAGTTTTTGCACAGTGGACACACGCCTTGCACACTTTGACATAATATCTATTTCAAATAAGTTTCTGTGTACATTCTCTAAACAGTGAAACTGTACTGCTGTTACTGCCTTCTTGTCTATGAGGGAGGATAGACTGCTTTAATGAAGCAGTTAAAGCTTTAAATTATTTGCCTGCCTATTCACTCTCTGGTCCAAAATTTGCCATCTTGAAGAAAACCCTAGCAACAAAACAACCAGATCTACTTTGAATCCATACGATGATCAAAAACCCTGCTGGGAATATCACTGTTTCTTGTTTTGTTGGTAGTCTTTTGTATGAATCCCAGTCCATGCTGGCAAAGGACTTTCTGGCTGATGTACTCCTGTGGTCTCTTCAGCTTCAGGTGTAACATCAGGACCCTTTGTTCTGTGCAAATGCAGAAAGTGAGCTAATCAGGATTTTCTACATCCAAGCTTGTTTTTGTGTTGAGCACATTCTATTTCTTTGTTTTGTTTAATAGTTAAGCATTTCTTCTACATAACCACCCAGGACATTTTCTTGTGCCGAACTGGGAACTCCAATCCTTTATGTTTATTATGGCAGCACTGCTTCATGCTGCTTACTGCCAGGGCTGGTTTTAGACTTGGCACCTAAGTAAACTATCCACTAGAAAACTGGAATAGGGTCTAAATTTCTTCTTCTTCTTACGTTCCAGCATTCTCTGGTTGTTATTGTTTTGTCTACTTCCCAGCTTGTGTAATTGCCTTATCTTGGTTTTCCTTTTCCTCTTTTAAGGTTGTTTAGTTTTCGTTATGATGACAGACTCATCTTTCTTTTCTTTCACAGTTTTATTCTACCTATTTTCTTGGTGAATGGCTTTATTTTTGCTTTCAAGTATTCTGGCTAGGAATAGAGGGATACCCAAAATACCTTCTAAGTAGAAACTGAACTTAATGTTCTTTGCATTGCTTAGCCTTCTGACAGCTTTTTATCAAGCCTTATTTTTTTCTACTTAAATTATCAGCCTAATCTAGCCAGTTGGTCTAACTTTTCTAATTTTTCTTAGTCATAGTGTTTTTCTCTTTCATAATCATATTAAACCCAGTTCTCGTTTTGTGCCTATTCATCATGAGTCAGCATTTCCTGCTCTTCCCACTACTCTGAACATTGCCTCAAAGCTTTCCAGCAAATAGGAGGATAATGCCATCTGCAAATCTCAGGTGACTTGAGTATTCTCCGTTGATATTGCTATGCTTAGTTTCTCATTCAAGGTTTATAGAGACCTTTGTGTAGGAGAAAAGGGGGTTGGTGATATAATTGAAAAGGACCTTTTCACTTACCTTGTCAAATGCAAATTTCAACTCAACTGCACTACAAATGTTTTTGAAGAGAGTAAAACTACAATAAGGTAAAGTGTACCTGTGGAAGTGAAAACGAAACTTTAGTAGTCGACATGAAAATCTTGCTTCAGGAATTGAAAATGTGGGTTAAATTTAGCTGGGCTGGAGACTCATGGATTAATGTGACAAGCTAAATTCTTCTGCTGGAGATCCAGCTGTGGGGAGGAACAGCAGGAATTCTGCACTTCAAGTAGTGGGATTTCATAATCTTTAGGGAAGGATACTCTTGCCCATTATAGAGACATGCTGACTGTAACAGTGAGCTATGCACTCGTGCAGCTGTGGTCAAAGAAGGAGCAACAAGGCAAACGAACAGCTCAGAGACCAGCACAGCTACAGTCTGAGGCCACGTTTATCTATGCTGTCCTTTCTGTCAGTTTTCTGTAAGAAAACCTTTCCTGCTCTGGCAAGCATTTATTCATCTGTTAATTCAGTGGGATGGTCCTGAGGGCCACCAACGTAAGGATAAAATCTGGACTTGACTGAGAAAAATAAGAGTGTTACCAAAATGTAACTGTCTTTCTTACATATATGCTCTGCATACAGCTAAGGAAAAGGTGATAAGCCCAAGTAAATCTCAGTAAATTGTGTTGTTAAACTGCTTTGAAACAGTGCTGAATAAACTGGGACTGTGAACTGGGTTGAGAATAACCCTGGTGTTCGATGTTGAAGATAATTAGCTCATTCTAGATTATAATAATAAAAGACTGTAATAGGAAGAGTTCTGCCTCTGTGTTTAGGCTTTGTGGCCTTTTGAATGGCAACAGTGATGACAGACTGACAAAACGATTGAAGGGAACTGCTAACATGGCCATACTACTATGCTATTGATTTCTTTCAGCATCTATTCTTCAGTTAATAATGCATTTAAGACACTGATAGGAAGTTTCTTCCCTTAGAAGTGCTGTATCATTTCTTCTTCTTTAACTGAAATTCCAGCAAGAGTTAAGGAAATACCCTTATGAACCACTTCTCCTTTCTTTCCCTCAAACCAACTGGATATACACAGTGACATACATTATTCATGGCCAGATTTGTACTAGTCTTTTCTTGTTTGTCCTGCTGTGTTCGGGTACCTGGGCTCTGGGGCAATGCTGTTTTGTAGAGGTGATAAAACTGATAGAAATCCAGCCACTGCTGGTAGGTAACTATGCTGGCAAACCAATGTTTCTGCGCTTAACTGTGTGATGAAAATCAGGCTAATCGGTTCTTGCTTTATTTTGCATACGTGACGGAATCACGGGTTTATCTGCCATCTTCTTAAGGCAGACCAAAGAGACTACCGTTTGCCTTCTTTCCATAACATGGCCTACTGATTATGCTGATAAATGCTAATTAACTCACTTGATAATTAAATAAATCTGTTAATACTAATAAACTCACTTACTAAATCTTAGTGTTACCATTCACAGCACATCATTTTGTTGCAGTACAAATACTGTGACATGTTTTCCTGCTGAAAGTTCTGTGGCAACGTGCTGAAGACTCTTTAAAATACTGTTGTTGTTATTATTATTAAATATTCTTACTTTCAACTAAAAAAATTAATTTTGGGGGCAGAAAGATTTCACACAGATACATAGCTATGACAATCATCTTTCTAGGCAATTCTAACTTATTTTTAACTTGTACATTCCTTTCCACATTAGGACCATTGCATTTGAAAGACTTGTTCTGTACAATACAGCTTATAATTAATGCTCTTAATAATGACTTACCAGTAGTAATCTTTAATTCCATATTCACACAGAACTCTCATTTAAACTAAGTGGGAGTTTCTCTTGATTAATCCCAGTAAAATCAATCACCTTTTGTTAATTAACATGTTTTTATTTAGTGGATAGTGGCTGAAAACTGTTGAGTAGTTTGAGATTACCCTAATATCACTCCTCCAGCTCCTACTCTGTAATGTCTGCTAAGTGCATAAATGTTTTTTGTACCTGAATTGAAATGGAAAGGCTGTAAAGTACAACTCTAAGACTGAAGGACATGTACTTGTTTCTGCTAGGCTGCCTTTTGTTTCTATTATTGTGTTTTTACAGCAGTTCTTCTTCTAAAGGTTTTTAAATTCTGATTTCAGAATTTAAGTAATTATAAAAGGAAATGAATTTTGATCTGTTGTACATTAGAAATTGTATTAATATCTTGTCTTTTTTTTTTTTTTGGTTAATTGAGTTACTGCTGAATGGAACATGTTGTGAACTAAGATTAGTTTAAATACACATTAAAAGGCAAGACTGCTTGCTCAGTCCAGTACGGAAAGTACCAATTATGCTATTTTTGTGAGATTTCCAGTCAACTGCAGAGTACAGCAAAACATACGTGTTTGGAGCCTTGCACTCTGTAAGTGTTCTCTGAATGAATTCTTGGCTCCCTTTCTCCTCTTTAGCAGATATTCATTAGTGTTAGGCTGAAAAGTATCTTTTCAGACTCAAACATGCAAAACTATAGTTCAGAAAAGACTTGTCAAAATAAATTATACAATTTTAAGTAAAAATTTATATTCATTATAATTTCTGGTAATATTAGGTGTTTTTTCACTAACAGCTAGGCTCTTTATTTAACTTTTATTTGTAAGAATAGTGACAAACATAAATCCTATGAAATTATTAAAATATTTCAAGGACCACATAATTACTGCACTGTAAATCCACTGTTACTACTCTCAGAACATAAGTGGAAGTATATTGCCAAAAGAATATACTGATTTGTAGCTGGTGTTCAAGTACTGAAGGTACTGTTTGCTAATCCTATGCACAGCAAGCCAACAGCATCCTGAAGCATGAACGTGGTCAGACTCATTGCCACTTACAGCCATAAAACATATTTGAACACAAAATGGACGAAGTGGATCTAAAAAAATGCTCTTAACAACTGATATGAAATATTTTTTGTTACTTTTTTCTGATACAGCTATCCTTGATGTGCCATTCCTGTTTTTGACGGAAAAGTCACCTACTGCTGTCAGCTAACCCAGTCTGCTCCCCTTGTATGAAAGCACACTTTGTGGCCAGATCCTAAGCTGGCTCAAAATGATGTTGCTGCCTTGATTTCACAAAAATCGTGTTGTGAAACTGAACCTAAGATGCCTACTTTGAAAGCTTCCCCCCTTGCCCTCTTTATCATTCCGAGACTGAGGAAAGCAATAGAAAGCACTTTTCTTAGGCTGAAGCTGGTTTTGTCTGTGTCTTTACAGAAGCTATAACCCTTCACAGACTTAAAATAACTTGTCCAACAGATTAGCCTCCCTGATGTGACTACCTCACCAAACCACCTTATGCCACCGGCTTTGTTTCCTCCGTTCTTGCAGTGCATGGGCTGGGGGGTGCACACCTCGGTACAGTTTGTTTTCAAAATGAGGGAGGACTGAAACACACAAAAAGGGATTAGTAATAAGCGGTGCTGTCATCTGGTGGTGAAATTGTTACCACTTTTAACAAACTGATCATGCTTTTCAACCAATACAGTTCACTTTTTTGAGGAAGTTGATGTAGTCCCTTTGGCATACAGTCATGAATCGTTCATATTAGAAATAGGCAAACCCAGTGGTTTTATCCAAAATCACTAGACCTTTTGAACTTACTCTTTTTTTGAAGAAGAACAGCATGCCAGAGGTAAGCTTACTGTGTTCAGGTCTTGTCTTTTTCTTCTTTAGCTTGTGCTGCCAAAACACGACAAAGTTATTGGAAAGCACGTTATAAATGTTATTATTTGTGTGCAAACACTACTTGTCCAATGGAATGAAGAAGTAAGGACAAAAAGACATACTCCTCCCTCAGAAATATCAGTATACTCAAATGCCAAAATACTATTTTCTCTTCTTATAATTTTACCATCAGTACTTTTTTCCACATTGTATTTGATGTCCATATCCTTACATACCAGGAAAATACACTTTTTAGATCTAGCTTCTAGGATTGTTTTGCTGTCCGTAACTGAACAGATGGGATATTACTACCATCATTGCGTCTCAAATGATACAATGTCTACTCACCTGGGGAGCCAGAAAAAATGCGTAGCAAACAATGGGAAACTTGTTACTCCATGCTCCCTCTTCATACTTTTTAAGGCTGACTTTTCTCTGAGTTCTCTTAACCTTTAAAGTGAGATACAAGTGAGAAAATGACAGTTGTCACATGAAAACAATTAGAAATCAAAGAACAAACCAGAGTCTTTTGAAACTATTCAGGAATTTACTAAAGTAGCCGTCACACCAGTGATCTTTCTTCTTTTGGTTCATTCATTTTGAAGTTTAGCCACCTGACTTTCTCATCTACACGTAAAGGTAGTACACATACCTACTGGTTGTCTCCAATGTTAGACCTATATTCCAAACTTTACTTATGGATAACAAAATAGGTGATATGGATCTTCATAATACAGTAATCTTTTGTCTTTTCTGAGTGTTTTCATCTGAAGTTAAATAGTTAAAAATGCTGACATTAAAATATAAACTTTTATGTCTGCAAGCATTTTCATTATTCCTGATCCTTGTGTCAGCCTGTGTTATATGAATCCTATATTTTGGAGTAGATTTCTTTTTGACATATGACATTTGTCAGAAAATCTTGAATTTCTGAATAAAATACATCATTCTACGGATGTCCCATGCTGCTATAACTGTAATTTTTATGGATCTGTGCTAGTTGTTGCAGTTGACAAATACAGAAGAACATTTAATGCTGCTATTTTGTTTCTTCTAAAAGGACCGAACAAACTGCACTGATGGAAGTTCATTAGCAGATGATTTTTAACTAAAAACCAGATGATTGTACTTTCCATATTCAAAACTGATTTTCCTTGAATACATTTTTGACACCCTCTTCTCTATTTAATAGCATCTTACTAGCTGACCTAATTTGAATAACTTCTGGAGATAGAGACAAGTAGTTAAGTAAAGGTATCAAGACCTAGCTCTTTAAACATAGCTAGCCGTACAAAAGGTTTCTGTCCATTCTTCAAATGCAAGAGTCACATTCACTGTCCTTTAATAACACCAACAATAAAGAGGAACTGGAACAGTAAAGATTTATTATATTCACAGATCTCATGAATCAATGAGAGCATGGACAGGGTCACTGTGCAGAGTCAAAGTAAAGATATTAGCTGGGGTTTCATAATTTGGTTGTGGTTCGTTGTTATGCTTGTGTGGCCTATTAACTGTAGTGGTTGGTTTTATTCACAGTTTAGATTTTTGGCTTAAATTCTAACTTAAATCAATGGGATAGTTTTGCAAAAATACTTCCTGTAGTTTGCTTTGCTTAACTTTATAGGCTGTTTTTGCAGTGCAATGTTAAAAACTTGAGTCTTTTCTGCTAGTGAAGACCACAAAGTCATCGAGACTCGTTGTTATTTTAAAACATGACAAGCTGGCCTTAAGACCTTAGGGATCTTTTCTTCAGAAGTCAAGCTGGTGATGGATAAGGAGCCATCAGAGCTGTGTGTATCTTAACTGCAGGAGTTCAATTAAGAAGCCAAGAGTGTCTCAGGTATACCGGCGCAAATGGAAGTGCTTGCTTTGATAATGTCTCTGTAGCTGCTCAGTGCAGGTAGTTGGCTTCCCCCAACTCATTTCTGATTGCACAAGGAGGTTAGCACAGAGGAATACCTGAAAGGACTGAGCTCCATCAATGCTCAGTGAGTGCTAGAGAATACCACAATGGGGAAACGCTATCAAAATCCCTGTGTCTGCACGGGGATTTGACAGGAAATGGCTAGCTGTAAGATCTAGCCTCTAATAGCCACAGTCCTGAGAACTCTGCTGCCTTTCTTTCCCTGAGAGAAATGCTGTTCCGCTGTCTATGCTGTGCAGAGAAAGTTTCCTTACCCAACACTGGTTTCTGCAAAGTCTATTCTGCAGTTCTTTTGCTCCCACATTCCTCTTGCTTTTCATAATGGTTGGCAGTGTGATGGAGAATTTCCGATTGCTCCCATCCTACGCCACATTTATAATTATCATCAGCTATTTTTAGACATGGAGATACCAAATACAGAAGCAGTAGTCATTGTTGAAGACATGGCCCTTGTCAAAGAACTTTAGAATGTTTCTTCTTCAGTCTCTTCACCCTTGAAAGAACATTCACAAGTTCCTGATGAATATGATGTCAAAGGTTAAATAAGATGAAAAATAGTGCATTAGAGTCACATGAGAATTTTTTCTTAACTTGAAAGCTACCGTAAGGCATCAACTAAACACAGCTGTGAGCTGCCAGACTGGATGTCTTTTGCTGTGTATTCTTTCTTCATGCATATTAATGGAGAAGGTCTCATCTAGTCAGATCAAAGTTCCAATAAGAAAAATATTCACATTTAAAAATTAATTACTGTGTTTAGCTTAAGTAATTAATTGACATAATCACACACGCTTTTATAAACTAAACATTAAAGTGAACAGCTACATTATTTGGTGATAGTTTTTAAGATAGAACAGAAATGTATAATTGCTAAGTTAAATCAAAATTTCATTTTACTATGAAATAATTTCACAAATACGCTTTCCTCAAAAAGTTTAATAGAAAGAGCAAGACAAACAAACAACTGATGTTCATTTGTAACAGAAGTTAAAAAGGATTATTTCGTCACTAAAAAAGCTTTTTTTCCTAACCCTTAAAATCCATTTGAAAATCCTCAGAAATAGAGCTAAAATAGTCTGTGTTGTGACTGTGTTTCTTATCTTAAAATGGAATTAGACTTTTTGGGTACTTACAGAGCATTTTAATAATTAAAAAGTTCATAATTAGATGCTTATTTTCTGGTACAGTGGCTGAAAAGAACATGAAGCCCCATAACTCAAACAGTTTCAGAGAGGTGTTGTGTTCAGGACTAATGATAAATGATGTGATCCCATCAGGGTGAGAAATTTTACTTCAAAAGCTATTAAAAACACTGGAACAAATTAACATCCAGCATAAATGGCAAACTGTAATGAAGTCTACTGAGTTCTGTCCAGTATACTATGACCATATTTAAGCATACTATTTTGTAGCAGAGATTTAAACATTTATTAAATTCAAAGTGAATATTCGTCAAAGAAAAAGTTGCTAGTATAATAGCTAGTTCTCAGATCCAAAAATCCATAAAATTTAAACACAGAAAGGGCTATTAGACTACTCATTCTAATTTCTCGAAAATCACAGGCTTTGTATTCCATTCAGTTATTATCCTAGTACTCAGCTTTGAGTCCAAGAATGTGTTTGATAAAAGTATATCTTGGATTTGGCTAATGCATCTCTTCCAGAAAGTCATTGACTCATAGTTTGAAGAAAACAGCAGTTAGAGCATTTTCTATTGAGTATTTCACTGTTTATTCACACAATTTCAGATATGAGGTTGCCTAACAGCTTGTGGCCAGTGGCTCTTGCCATGTTTTCTGTGCTAGCTGGAAGATCCTGTCACATTCAGTATCTCCCACAAATTTCACAAATTTCAATTTGACAGCAAGAACATAGCTGAGTTTCATTGTTCTTATTGAAACACCCTTTTCTTGATCTTCAGTTACTTCCATAGTTCTTTTCTGCATCCTTTCAATTTTTTCAACAGTGTTTTAAAAATATTTAAGGTAGAAATATTTTTAGGATTCCATTATTGATCTCTCCTGAGCCATAAATAAAAGCAGAGAAAAGCAGGCTTCTATTCACTACTTCCTTTATGCCATTTTCCCTTTCTTGCTATAACATCACCTGGACACTCCTGCTGAGTTGCTGGTTTATTATGACCCCAAATTCTTTACAGACTCATTGCTTCCAGTGTTTTCTCCATTCAGTTTTCTCCACTGTTGCATCCTGTCTTTCTTCCTCCAGCATATGCAGATGTGTATTTGACTGACTGGGAGCACATTTTCTTTCAATGGGATTACTACTCTACAAAATATTTATTCTTCTTAGTTGGTTTTATTTTTCATTAGTCCCAAATCACTGATGGAAATGTTGAGTAGTACAAGACTGAAGAGCCCCTCTTGCTGATGCCAAGCCTTTGCTGATTACTTTCTTATGCATGTTCGTTAGCCAATTCTTAATCCAGTTAAAACACGCTTTATTGATATTGTGTAGTGCTATATTTTTAATTAGAATATTGAATGATACTAAGTCAAAAGGCACACAAAAGTTGAAGTATGTTATATCTACATCGTTACCTTTGGCAACCTAACTTGAAATTTCATCAAAGAGCAGAAGTAGATTTGTTTGACAAGGCTTATTTTGCACAGAGCTATGTTGACTAGCATTAATTATATTCCTATCTTTTAATAATTTATTAATTGAATCTCTTTTCAGTTTTCCTATTATTTCTCCCAGGACTGATGTTGGGCTAAGCAGCCTGGGAGTACAGATATCACCTGCTTGCCCTTAGTGGAATACCAATACAAGACGTAGCACTGCTACTTACTGGAATATCATTGACATTGTTCATGCCTCCTTTAGGTCCCCTAAATATGGCCTCTTTCTTACTTTTGGCATGCTAAGTATTCTTTTACTAATAGAAAAAAAATCCCATCAGCAAATGTGGAAGTAAAATAGTTTATGTAAATAAACTACTGAAGGCCTAGTTAAGCCATTGTGCAATATGTTAGAAACGAAAGTAAAATTAGTGTGAATGTGGGAAAAGATGTTACACAACCCTACCGCAGTTTTACAACATGACGATGTGTGCTGAAATTAGAAAGAGCAATTGAAGAAGTTTGAATATGCATCTGTAATTCTGAAAGGCTGTTAGGTTCTTGTTCTCAGAACTGGCTTGTCAGTGAGATATAAAACAGAAATAGGTACAGTCAGTTACATGTGCATTGGGATCTTTTCTGGATTACAAAATCCATCTCAAAGTGTTCATTTCTATTCTAGCTTTGTTCTGGTGGAATTATAGTATTTGAGTTTGGGCTGGATGCTTTTGAATCCATGCATGCTTGATGTTTCTGGTTCTGAATAGGCTTGAATTTCACCATGATTAGGAAAGCCAGATAACAGAGAAAAGCAGTGCCTAGGAGGGAGCGGATAATCTATTTACTGTTGAACTTTATGCTGTCCTTCACTCCTTGAATAATCTGAAATAATTAGCATTTAAAGTACATGGCCAAGCCGCTGCAAGAGAATGCCTGGGAGGAGAACCAGCACTTCACCTGGGCAAATTTGTCACCTTATTACACCTTGCACACGCAATAGCCAAAAGAGCCTATATAACTTCAGGAGCACTTGGCAGGAAGGGTCAGGTCACTGACTATACCGAGAGCTAGAGCAGATGTGCCAGTAGGACAACACTAAGTCCTGGGCTGTGTCTGCAGCTTGTTTGAGTCAGGATCTGGATCATCAGGTGGCCACTGAGTGCCTGTTTCTGCTAGGGATTCCCAGAAATCAGGCATGTCAACAAGGAAGGTCATCCATTTCACAAAAAAATAGGAAGGTAGAGAGACATTTAATAGAAAACGGTCTGCTGAGAGCTAGAAGATATGCTTTATCAAATCACACTGCTTAATTTGTGTCAGAGACAAGAACCCAGGTTCCATGGAGATGCCAGCTTCTTGGATGCTCTACCCTGAAAACCATCTCAGGGTCTTCCTTTAAAGCTGTCCTGCTTTAAACAAATGATTAAATATTCATTGACCCAGAGAGAGAAGAAAAAGAAGGTAAACCTATATTCAGACTGCTGTGGCAGTAAAGGGTGTGTCAGCATCAACGTTGCAGGTCCCTGGTCCAAAGAAGCTTTAATGATTTTATATATGGGAGGACTCCTAGAATGGAGACAATCAGAGACCCTTATGTTAAAATTTCACAGTCTCTGACAAAATGTTCTCACATGTTATGGGAACTCCTCAAAAGATGAGGAATTAGAAAATTAGTCTCCCAACACTGCTGGAGGATACTGTACTGGGATTATTGGGCAAAATAAGGATGCTTCTAATCTGAAAAAAATTTTTTTTTCAATTTTTTGTGGAAGGACCTTATCTGGTGGATCTAAGACATGCACGTGATCAAGGTCTCTAAGCAGCTAAGTGCATGTTGATCTGGGCTGTTTTACTTGTGGGATTACTTATGTGTGGGAGTGATCTTTCAGTTCTTTTGCTTTTTGCATTTATTTCACTGAACCCCTAACCTGACACCATTTTTTCCCCCGACTTAATAATGATTATCCAGAGTTTCAATATTTGGACTACCAATTCAAATTTCCCTCGCTATTTCTAGATTTCTTTTGCTCAGGGCCTTGTCCAGTCAAGTTTTGAAAATCTCCAAGGATGGAGATTCCACAGCCTCTCTGGGCAACCTGTGCCAGTGCTTAGCCACTCTTTTTACACCATTGAAAAGAAGCTCAAAATCAAGTCAATGTTTAATATTTGTAATTATGATAATAGTTATTTAAAAGAGTTTATTTCATCTGAAATTTTCAGAAAACCTAAACTGAAACTTAGCCTAATACTACTGATACAATAAAATAGAAGTCATCCAGCATCCCAGTGGAGAATAAACCAATCATGCTTGGCATTTGACACTGGACTATCTGATTTCAAAAAATTATTAAGTTTTGAGTTTCTGCTTCTATTTCATACATGTTGCATGGGCAGTTTTAACAGTAATTTCTAATTTTTGAGAGCTTGACTTGCAATCAGTATTCCTTTAGCATAGCATGACTTTTTTTCCCCATTTATTATACACTAGGAGCATGATTATAGGATTCCAGCTCTGCTTCCTCTTTACATAGTGGTTTGACTTTCAAAAGTGCTTTACTTCTTATTATTAGCATTGACTTCTAAGACTTGTTTAGATATACAAAGATGATCAGGGATTGCAACTTTAGGTACTTTTTGAAAATCAGGGCATAGATCCATTTTCAACCTCAATGGTTCTGCTTTGTAATAACTGCAACTGGCACAGTAAAGGGGATGGAGAGGTTTGCAAAACCATAGCAACAGGTCCTATCTGCGAAGCTTTAAATTCTTTTCCTGTTGTGGAAGTTCAGGACAGTACTGACAGGATATAAGCCCTGAAAGAATATCATACAAAATAAGCACTCTTGATGGATAAACTTGATTTTTTACTTAGTCAGCAGTTAGCTGATTGTCTTTCACAGATCCTCCCCTTGCCCAATGGGATGGCCCTGTGGTGGTTCACTAGGAAATCAGGCTGCACAGAGGTTTTGGTCTGCCACTAGCAATCTGAAGTCTAGAGAAAGCAAAAAGCAAGCCATTGACTTTTCAGTAATCTTCTTGTGGCAGAACCAACTTCCTCATTAAAATTCCTTATTAAAAACAAATTTTAAAACAAGGTAGTACAGACTTTGGACACTGCAAATTTCTTATCTTTCCCATTTAATTTGAAGATATGTGATATTCTGTATTTCATGATTCAGGTAGGCTTGTAGAATTTCTAAGAAGACATCCATTTATTACTCATTACGGAGTGATCATCAGCTTCATGTAAGAGAAAAAAGTAGTCGGGGTGAAATGCAGTAGATGCATTTGTAACCTATGCATTGATCCCACTCCCATTTATTCCATGTGAAGAAGCTGTGCTTTCAAAGTTGTTGATTACAGTACTCTGCACTGCTAGAAAGAGATCTTCATCAGTTTAGGCAATGCAAGGGTCTGGGTAGTGGTCACTTTGCGTGGATTCATTCAATGACCTTAGAGTCCAGCATAAGCACGAAGTGTCTGTGGGTGGTTCTGCAACAGCAGCAGAAAACAAAGGTGCACAGCAAATCCCTGCTCTGGCCATACAACGGGACATATTTTCTTTCCCTCAGCACATTGCGTTTCGCCCAAGATCGATACTCTGGTTAAACTGGCATGCAGTAGATTTCGTGTTTGGATTCTAATTTAAGAAACTGCTTGAGTGTCTAACTTTCAATATGAGCTTACGTCTTACTGAAGCTGAAGGAGTAAATAGATGCATAAGTATCTAAATGATTTGGGACAGTTTTACATGTATCCTTATACATGATAAATCACAGCTTAAATTAACAGTACATTATACACTTTCTAAAACTAGCACAAAGGTCTCAGTTAAGACAAGTAATATCATGATTTAAGTAAATCCCAGATACACATGTAGTTTTTAATACCTTACATGGGATGCCTACCTTCCTAACATAAAACATGGGAAAATCTAAACAGTGTATTTAAGATTTTATATCAATATTTTAATGGAATATTATTTAATAACTTTAAGGCTTACATCAAAATAATTAATATTATATTCATTACTGCATGGCTTAATCTTTTTTATATGACTAGAAAATTAGTTTAAAGAAACATAATTAAAATAATTCTAGACATGCCACCATAACATGATTAAAAATAAAATAGGTACTGCAATATTGTACAAAAATATAGCTCATTTAAATGCAAACCCCTTTTATGGGCTATTTATCTCTGCTTATGTATGTTAGGGGAATTAAAAAGAAGTTTGTTTAAATGACTGAATTTTTTTTTTTTTGGAGAAAAAAGGGCTGCAAAGCAAGTCTTGCTATTATTTAACAAATATTAATCATGCTTACACAGAGGCCACTTGAGAAAAATTTATTACAAGAAATTTGTGACCAGTCATGCCATAGGAAGAGGAGAAAGCCACAGGGCTGAAATGACAGTAAGGTTTGTGTATGGAGCGCTCCTCTGGTAGTTATATTGCAGGAATGTGACATTGATCTGAAATGGGAGCTGTTTGAAGTAGCAGCTGTCAATCTCTGTAATCAAAGGATGACCCAAAGTCTTAGTCAATTAGCCATTTTGGCATGACCACTCAGTTTATAAAGTCCTACCAACTCAAAAAGTGATCTGTCCTCAAGAGGCACTTCAAGAAGACTGCGCTGTTTGAGGACACTGAACAGTCATCCAGGACTATAGCTTGGACTCTTTATTTTGTTGTACAGGGTTTTTTTGCAAAAGTACGGCAATGCCTCATTTAACTGACTGTACTCATTATAAGGTGAGCCAAATGTGCATTTAGATATGAGTGAATGTCTGCTGCTGTTGATATTACTTAAGTTGGTTGGATTATGTTTTTCTTTACACATGTATTTATTCTTTTAAGTACAAAAGAGTAAATACACTGTAGTATTAATTTTAGAGTACATATATGCTTGTAGATTTGATTGTAACGATCAGTGATTTCAACAGAGATCATTATTAAATGAGAAGAGAAAAATGTGTAGCATACTTCTGGTCTCTTCTCAGGATCATGTTTATTTTTTCTAATTCTATTTTTCTTTGATAATTATTCAGAAGGTTTATTCAGCTGTGTTAGGGGGAAATAGTACACAAATAAGAAATGTGTAAGGGTGCAAAACTGAAAAAAAAGATTCAAAGTTAATAATAATTCTATTCAAGTGTTATTAAAGCTGAATCTATTGTTTCAAAGTTTTTTAAGTGAACATATGGACAAATACTGGTAACAGTAACTTGAAACTTTAGCACTTATTTCCATTCCTTCCCAGGTACAAACACACTTGGAAAATCAGTCTAGATACCACATACAGCAAAGCCAGAGGCACCAGGTGAAGCAGTACCTGACCCTCGATACCAAGCTGTCCAGCCAGACGCTCTCCCTGTCCCACTCCCACACAATCCAGCCTGCGGGAGTGACCTCCATTTTAAGAAACGGACACATGCCTCCCGTCAGTGATATTGGCACACCAGAAAGCCCCGTTACCAAGCTGCTGGCCCTTGGAGGCGAACACGAAAATGCGGTAGGAGAGGGCTGGTGAAAGGAGTGGGGAAATGGGCTTTGCATACTTCTACAAAAAAGTTACATGACCCACCTTGTATTGGTAGGGGGCAAGAGATGACTTTCTTTACTTTCATGAGGCCTTCAGTTGCAGTACTTGCTCCTTGAATCCTTTTAGATTATGTGGGTTATTCCCTTGAATGCCTGTGAATAGCTTATTGCATGATCAGGCTTCTAAATTACTGCCAGTTAAAATGTACTGTTGCATCTTTTTATCTATGTGTCATATATTGCTGTACGTTTTTTGAATACGTACTTTGCAATGCAAAACTTTTTTTTTTTCAGATGAGAGTTATTTCTGTCTAAGAGTATTATCCTAGCTGCATAACAAAGTTAAATACTGATTACCTGAA
Organism: Gymnogyps californianus; assembly: GCF_018139145.2. Lineage (NCBI taxonomy): Eukaryota > Metazoa > Chordata > Aves > Accipitriformes > Cathartidae > Gymnogyps > Gymnogyps californianus. Next base: position 190,660,114 of record NC_059471.1, on the reverse strand, counting down.
AGATGTAAGTGAAAGAATTGCTCATTCATTTTTCAGTTAGCTGATATATTTATACATGGGTTATCTTGGGTAAATTGGCATAGATATGCTAACTTTAGTGCCACCATCGATTTTAATAGAGGTACAGCTATTATAAAATGTCAGATTCTCAGCCAGTGTGAGATGTAGATCATTACGGCCTTTAATACTTCAATAGATTTCAAAAGAGACTGCTTATTAGGTAAAAGGGGAATTCCTACAGAAATGAGAAATGAAGATGCTGTATCATATCTTGGGCTTTAACAGAACAGAAGAATCTTACAAATACACTGTGACCCATTTGAGCATTTGGATGTTATGCAGCTAAGCATGAGGGAACTGAAAAAAATAAACCCGACACTTCCTGGAGAGCTTATCTGGGGCCCCTCCATTCCTTCTGCATTGACAACTGACATTTTATGTCAGGTTTATGGATTACTGGAGCCACTAATCTGCAAAGATTATTTTAGATGGCCTTTGTGGAGGCCTTTGTGGTCACCTCTGTGCTGACAAGTGCAGTGTGCTGGAACCTTTCTCAGGCACTTTGGGTATCTGACCAGGAATAACTGGTGCCCATCCTTGTACCACTCTCTGTCCCGGAGAGCAAGATGGCTGCTTGTAAACCACTCGCCTGAACTGTGCCTGGTGATGACTGGGAGAGTGATAGTTGGCACTGGCCAAAATCCTCACAGGCCTCTTTCCAGTGATTTGAATAATCCCATCCCAGTGCTTCAGGGAGATGACTTGCACGGTGTAATTTTCTAGTGCAGATGTGCCCTGTGGTTCAGTGTAAGCTATAGTTATATTAGTAAATAACATAGAGCCAACACACAGGTTGGTGCAGTGAACGGTAGTCATTCATATTGTCTAATTGCTGGCATTTCTTGGCATCCTTTTGGCCCTGACAGCACTTTCCTAGATAAGTCTGGGCACAACTCCTGGGACAGCACGTCTGGTTTTTAGAGAGGGAGAGGAGTGAACCTATGAGCTGTGCTGGGCCATGTGGCCTAAAAGTCTGTGTTAAAAGGTCCCTGGCCTGTGTGACACTTTCTTTCTTTGCATAGGACCCTCTACATTTCCTTCAGCTACAGCTCTTCAGACAGCTCCCAAGAGCTGCTTGAAAAGCCTCAGAGCATGAGTCAACTGCTCCTGCAGATGGTAGAGTTAACAGTGACAGCTTCATCACGGGATCTTTCCCAAAGTTATTTTGTGAACGGAGCCAGACCAAAATTATCATTGAAAACTCATGCTGTACCTTGTCCAAATCTATATATGTCTATATGTCTGCAAAGTATTCACTGTTTCATCCCAAGTAATTAATTAGCTATTCCATCTGCTTCAGTAGTTTTTGATTCAGGTTAGAACAAGGGTGGGACCAGAAGGCCGTCTGGAGAAGTATCCAGTGTACTGCCAAACACAACACAAACCTCTGCCTGCTGAATCTTAAGAGCAGTGTGTAACACCAAATCTTGAGTGACTCACGCTCTTGCAGAACCACAGGTTCCTTTCAGCCTTCCTGCACCAATGCAACAATACACTGTGGATATGACACATTTGATGAAGGTGACAGATCACAGTTACAACTTAGCAATGCACTCCTGTCATCTGATCTTGGTGTTGCAATAAGGGGTTAAAAAAGGGGAATGGGCTGGTGTTTGGGAGGAAAGAAGTAACTTGCTAAACTACAAAAACTGTTTTCACAAGAAGTAAAAAATACGAATATTGCGTAAAAGTGCTTGAATTATTTAAATTTTAAGATATAAACTTCTAAAATTCAGTTTTATTGATGTAATAAATACTCAAGATTAATTCCTCTGTATTTTCAGAATAACATTGTTTCCATTATTATTTGTAACGATTGGTCTTAAAATATTTTATCAGATGGAAGAGGTGATTGAAGACATAATCAATATGGAATCAAGTTTTAATGATGAAGGGATAGGTTGTTCTGAGACTCCTCTACTAATGCAAAGAACTGTAAGTATTTTGTGGAATTTTGTCTTGGTGTTTATAATAGAGAATTTCATTGAGTGATTCAAGCACACGTCACACTTCAGAGGCTAAAGCTGTGGACTATTCTCCTTTCTCTTCAGTTGCTTGTCTTTTTGTCAAGAAATATTACAGGAAAGGGTTCCAATGTGGTAGGACACAGCTGTTTTAAGTGGTCTGAATAGCATTTGGGCTTCTAGCCCAGCACCAGATCTGGTGCATAACACATTGGAGGTACTAATTCCCATGCAGGACTATGGATAAGAGGAGTTTCTAGACCCTAGAAGGCCTTTTAAAGTCTTGCTTAAAGATCCTTCTACCTCATCTAAAAAAGTCAAAGCTTCCCCATGTAATAGTTTCTACAGTACAGTAGTTTCTCCAGTGTCTTATGCTGAAGCAAGGGTGGGCTCTATTTCTTGACTTTCATGAAGGCAAGTTGCACTTAGTTGAATAATTTCAAGGACAAATATGAGAAATGTAACTTTTCAGATGAAATGCTTTATAGGAATAAATGTAACAAATTGTTATAATTTTGTAATGTCTTTCTGTAAAGAAATGACGGAAGATTAACAAAGGCTACTTACATTTCCATATATGTTATACATTTGAAGAGGAAGGATGGATCTTTTCTGGACACAACACCACATAGAGCATTATTATTTGTGAAAAAACCAGCTATCAATAACTGTAATGCAACACACTTTATAGAAGGGATGTTCTCTGTCCTCTCAACCCTAATTTATCTTGGCCACAATTTTCCACAGGTTTTTTCCTCAGGGCCTTAAAATGGGTACTGATAAAGGGAAACTTCACTCTGGTGAAGGCAGAACGATTTTCACAGGCTTTGACAGTCTACAAAGTTCATTTCAGAATACAGTCAGGTGCTTGCTCTTAATCACCCACTGGAGGAACATCTTTTTCTGACTACAGATCATCACTGGCTACAAAAATACCTTAGGAGATAAGATCTTCACACCTCTGTGTTGCCCACTACACAGACCAGTATTAATGGCAATTAATAGTTCCATGAATACCTGGCATTTGCATGCCAGCTACAGAACTAATACAGTCAGACTGATTTATACATAACTCAGTACAGAACATAGCAAAGAAATGCTCCCTGGGGAGTGAATTAATATTTTGGCTCAAATTAACATGAGGCAGGGGAGGATCCTTTCAGGTGTGGTACCACAGGATGATGATGAGAGGCATCAATACTGGGTTTTGGATTGGACTCATACTCCCTCAACACCTTTTAAAACTGGATGATGTTAATCTATGCTAATTCCAGCCTCATTAGCCTTTATCTTCAGCCATGAAGGACATATTTCTCTAAAATGTATTGAATACCCTACTCTTGACGAGCAACGAAATATGCAATGACTTTTAGGCCTAGCTGGTATCTTACCTGTAAAGATTTGAGACTCCTGCAATGTCTATGGACCAGGTAATGGTATTTAGATTTTTGTTTGTGCTGAGGAAATCACCAGGGTGCTAGGTAAGCCAGGGAATAGTGTGTGTTTCCAAATCTCTCTGTGCAATACTATGGCAAAATAGTCTGCCTTTAACAAGGCTTGCAAACTGTGTCAGAGTGGAAGCAATCAAGCAGTGTCTCTGCCTTTTCTGTCTTCTCTTTTGGCAATGTGTACGTCAAAAATATATGAAATAAATGGGCATATGGAGGTGATTTCAGGCATTTAGCTCATGACTCACGCTTTTATGGCATCTTTCAGGCAACATCCTAAATCTGCCCACAAAATTTTGGTCATAAGCTGTGCAATAGAGAAAGATAGAGAGGCAGGTAGAAAATAAGTTTTTTAGATACAGTTTTTCATTATCGCTTTAAACGTAATGACATTTTCTTTATCTGAGTTAAAAATGTGTATATTACAACAGTGTTGGACTAGGAGACATGGTCAGGAATGAGAGAACATCTAATTCCCCTGAGAAGAGGAACTGGGTTTGTGCTGTACTTAAACAAAGACTCATATTACCTCTTACGTACTTCTGAACAAGGTGCATGGCTATGGTGGCTGCCATCAACATAGAGCAAGTGAGATCACAAGTGAGACTGAGTTGCCCATTTACCTGGCGGATTTGGTGATTCCTCTTTACACTCCTTTCGTGGAATGCTTAAGTATTTTTAGAATTTCATCTTAGATTTTTCCCTCCTTGGCATTGTCTTGAATTTGCCCAAACTGTGTAGAGTAGTCTTACTAAAATTCTGAAAAAATCTGACTCTCTTGGTTTTCAGAATGTGGTATAAGGCTAGGGTGTTTTTTCAGCAAAATCTTTTCTTGAACAAGCCAAATACATGAAGCCATTTTCTTTTCTCGTTTTTCTCAATACATAGTGGCTGAGATTAGGGACTTTGTAGTGCTACCTGTTGTGTGTTGCAGTGAATTAATGTTTGCTTTAGTTAGATGCACCCATGTACCATTTTAATGGCACATTAAATAAGGACATTGAATTCTGTGGGACCACTCATGTGAATAATTGCTCAGAGGCTCATTGTCTGACCCTGAATTAATGATTACAGTCATGTATTAGTAGAATCAGAGAAGTGAAAACAAGAACATTCCTCCATCTCTCATTAAAATAATTACAGCTTCTGAAGAGTGGATTGTCTGGCTTTTATTGTGTTTGGACCCAAATTCATAATTTCATAAAACACTCTGGTTTTGGGTGGCAACTTAAGAATTGCTCAAAGTAGGGAATTCTCTGGCTGTGTTTCTATTGCTCTTAACAGTACCCTACTGGTAGAAACCTACTTTTTATCATAATTTTGTAGAAGTTCAGTTAAAATATAAGACTAAGTCCTCCCTATATGTAAGAGGTCTTGATTCTTCTGAAAGTATTTGTAAACCCAGTTATAGCTTTGTCCAGAAAACACAGCTGAAATCAAATCATAACTATTCTTATGAACTATCCTTTGATGACAACTGTTTGTTCACCATGGAGAAGGTAAGATTTAATAAAAAAACCCTTGAAGATGACACCAATTAAAAGTATTTTTTCCTTGTCATAATAGTTTAGTTTTATGAAAATGTTTACTAACAGACAGCAACATATTTATCTATATTGTAAGAAATTCATTTCTTCTCTAAGTATCATATTAGGAGCAACAGGTTTCTTTCTGACCTTATAGGAATCATTACAAAAATGAAACAAAATATATGAGTGAGTTTTAGAAGGAAACTAATGTTATGTATATCAGATATGGTGACAGACTTTTGAAAAGTAAATATTTTTCATTTTTATCAGACTTCAATTCTTTTTCAAAATCCTCACAGTCTATTCTACATTCTGTAGTGAATTTAAAGTTTATGAACTTCCAAATGGTCAGAACACAGGAAATGTAGATGTGCAGGTCTGTTAATGTAAAGCGTATATGACACCATCATTAAAAGTTTAGAGCAAGTTCTAAAAAGCTGTAGTCTACATTCCTTTTAATATCTGAAAAAGGGAAATTTAAGAAACATGCTGTATTAAGGCAGATGTGGAGAGCATTAGTCACAGCGGAGAGAGACAGAGTTAAAAAATAGGATCTCTGTGCTTTTCAGGGTGTGATTTGACAGTGCGTGACCTAGTGAACATCTACTTGTTACTAAATGTTCTTTTGTTTTGCTAATATATTTATACAGCCCTAGGACTCACCACAAAACCCAGTAATTTAGCAAGCACAACAGTGATCTCTATGAAAACATTTGGCATTTTACCAGTATTTTCATTCAGAAATAACTGCTATAGCCCAGATAATCACTGTACAGCTACTGGGATAATGTCCTCTACTTGACATGCAGTCCACTAAAACTTACATCAAAAGTACTAGGAGATTGACTGGCTTGGAATGACAATAAAATGAGAGGATATTACTGTTCTGCAAGTGGACAGGCTTCTCTTGCACTGTGCTGGGTGGGACCGGCCAGAAAATAATTTAATTTTGTGAACATTTCCAAGGATTCTAAGTAGTCTTTTGTTCTGGTGCACAAGAAAACAAGAGCTTTCAGAATTATTCTTGAAGAAGCCTGGGGATAGAGGCTCTGTAGCAATTAGATGGCTTGTGGTGAGAGCTAAGGAGTAGTGCAGAGTAGTGCTTGGGGCAGAGCACTACCATAAAACTGGACTTCAAAAAATCACCAGCAGTGGGCCAACTGGTGATATGTTGAATGAGTTGGACTCACTGTTGCTGGAGTAGTAGATACTGAATGACTAAACAAGATGGAACAGCTTCTTTTGGATTGCTTGGGAGAAAATGGAAAGCTTCTCCATGGAAAATATTTTTGTTGAGTTTTTACCAATACTAAATAGAGCCAAGAAAAAATGTTTCTATGTTGATTTATTCATAATATTTAAGAAATGTTTTCTTTCTTTATCCCCTTGAATGAGCTTGCCAGCAGGAATGTTTCCTGAAAACAATGGCTTCTAACCAATAGAAAGCACAGATTTCATTGTTATATATGGATAAATGCACCATAAGTGTGATCTGAAGAATTATTCTCACTCAGGGAATAGAAGAGCCTTGGTAGTCCTAGACAAAGCTGGAACAAATATCTGTTAAAACAAGTTATTAAAAAAAAAATAAATCTCCAAAATAGTTTCCAAAATGGTTCTTTCCTTTAAAGGAAAGAAATACTTAAAGATTTGAAACAGCCTTAATTCCTCCAACAGCTCCAGCTCTAACTGCATACTGAAATAGTTACAGTGTCATTGGTGCTTTGAAGTTCACATCACCTCAGAGATTTAGAGCTGTCACAAGCAATGAATCTGTTGTTGGGAACTTCGCCTATCTGTGAAGCTAACCAAAGTTCCTCAGTCCACCTTTAAATCGGACTTGATATATGTGGTATTTACATGCCAGGAAAAGAAGAATTAAATCACTAACAGAGAGGGGAAGAAAAAGCACCTGGGCATGCTGAAAGGCAGGGCTTTTGCTAGCCGTTAGATGGCACGGCTGAGCCGGGGGGCCAGCTGGGCTTGGGGAACGGTGGCAGAGTGGGGAGCGCAGTGCTGTGTGAAGGCATTGTCTTGCAATAGGTCACCTCTTGAGGGATCCTGCAAGGCTTCGCTGCTTCACTTGCATGACTTCATTTCATAGATTCATAGTGTGCTATTTCACTAAGATTGGGAGCTACGGTCTGCTTCCAGTCTGCTTCGAGTCAAGTCAGTTGGGATTGCCCCACTTCTGTCACTCTTGCAGGAAAACAGCTTATGGAGAAAATCCTCAGTTGCCCTGTGGCTCACTTGTATTTGTTGAGCTCCTTTGGCATTTGAAAAAATCTTGTGTTGTACAGACATGGAGTAGAGGTTAGATCAGGACAGGACAGGATAGATGTTTTCCTTCTCTAATTTTTATGATTCTGTTAACTACAGCCAGTATAAAGTTCTGATTAAATCTGTTAACTCTGTATTTGATTTTATGGAGACACTATTTATGATAAAAGCACAGTGCACTGTCTGTGAAATCTCACTGCTATTACAAGGTCTTTGAGGTCACAGTTTCTCATCATGGCATTAATAATTTCTATTTGTATTAATTATTTGTCAAATACTGATGGTTACCATCTGGATGGATTACAAAAACTGCTGTCTGTCCCATTCCCAGAAATCATACAGAAAAAAGAAATTCAAGTAAGTATCCTCCGAAGTATTTTATTCAATAATTGCTGTGATTATTCAATCATGAAGTAAAACCAGGTTTCCATTAGAGGTGCATATAGTATTGCTGATCTAGGCAGCCCCCTGCTGCATAATCATGAGTATTTTTTATTTAGTGAATACCGATGTCATTTGGCAACCTCTATAACTTTATAAAATCTGCTAAAGTTTAAAACCATTTTAGAGAAAGGGCCAGACTAAACATTAACAACCTCATTTGCTTAGGTTGGGTAACTTGAAAAGGCTGCATAACATCAATGAAAATGCTTTGTCAATCACATTCTACACTAGATTAGTCTTAAAGTCCAAGGAAGAATCAAAGTTCACCTAAGTATATAAACTTCTGTCTAGCACTCCCTGGTATCTTTTCCAAGTTTAACGAAAAAGAAAAATGAAGGAGAAGGAACAGTTGGTAGCTATTGAGGAAATAATAGACTCCTCAAAAATAAAACTGGTGAGCAAATATTTTCTTTGTCTTTCTTCAATAATATAAAGGTGCTAGATAGGAAATTGTGTCTTTCAGTTGCAGAGAACTAACAATGAAATGCACAAGCTGAGAACTCCTCAGGCCTCTGTTCTGCAGCTGGAGGTGTCTTTTGCTATCACTGCCACTGCTGTTTTAAATGTCATACAGATGCCAGATGAAGGTTTGTTTTCAGTATTTCAGACAATGTAGTAGTTTGAGGCTGAAATGCGCAGTGTACAGTTCTCTTGCCTGCTCTAAGTACTCCAAATAGATTGGGTATGAGTGTTTGCAATTTACCTCATGCTGTAGAAAAGGTCTTCATAGCATAGAGCATACAATACTTCGGGTCAGGAGAAGAACTGTGGTCCACTTTTACATAGTTACAGCACTCAAAAGCTGTGCAAAATGCCCAAATAGCTCAGCTCTGTCTCTAACACTCTAATAGCACAATGTCTAATAACCCTTCTCTATTTTGGGGGTAGAGCTTTCTGGCTGAAGGGAGCTAGAAAACTCAAGCTTCATGCAGCTGGAGTAAATTTTTTCATAACTATGTGTCGTGGTTTAACCCCAGCCAGCAACTCAGCACCACGCAGCCGCTTCCCCCTCCCCCCTCCCCGTGGGGTGGGGAGGAGGAAAAAAAGAAAAAAAAGTAAAACTCATGGGTTGAGATAAGAACAGTTTAATAACTAAAGTAAAAATAAAAATACACTACTAAGAATGATAATAGTTGTAATGAAAAAGAATATAACAAAAAAAAGAAATAACACCCCAGAAAAGACAAGTGATGCAAAAACTGGGTGTCACATGTGGATGCACCACCATCTTATTTGGTGCATGACGTTCCATGGTATGGAATACCCCTTTGGCTAGTTCGGGTCAGCTGCCCTGGCTATGCTCCCTCCCAGCTTCTTGCACACCTGCTTGCTGGCAGAGCATGGGAAACTGAAAAGTCCTTGGCTTAAGCTAAGCGCTACTTAGCAACAACTAAAACATCAGCGTGTTATCAACATCATTCTCACACTAAATCCAAAACACAGCACTGTACCAGCTACTAGGAAGAGAGTTAACTCTGTCACAGCCGAAACCAAGACACTATAAAATGAAGGAAAAGTTCCTTTTTTGCCTCTTTGGTTTTCTCTTTCGGAAAGGTAAATAGACATAAATGGAAGTATTATTCTAAAATATACAGTTGTTTGTATGTAAGTACCTCTTACAAACATGGTCTTCATCTCAGAGCTTAACACACATTGAACAGAGGTAAGAGAAAAGGATAGACAAAATAAGTTTCTAATTCTCCTAATATGCACTCCTCACTAATTCTAAGCTCCTGTGCAGCTGGATCCGCAAGCAAATTCCTGCTGTTTGGGGCCACCAGGAAGATTCTGTCTTATCCCAAAGCCCCGATGCACAGCCTCTGCTGCATGTCTCATGTTGTTGTCTGTATACAGCAAGACCTGAAGTCCTTAGTAGATGACAGATAATAGAGAAGGCTACATTAAGCTCCTTGAGGTCTGTAATGTATAGGTTATGATCGCTTCTGGAGCTAAACTTTATGAATTTCTGTCAATGGCATTTACATAGGTTGAATAAAAGACTTGTGAGGTCAGAGACAAAAACAGTGGCCGTTTACTTTGTTCTCCAGGCATAGTCAAGCTTCTTACTGCAAGATAAAGCTAACTTGTGGAAAACACAAAGATTTCTTGAAAGCCATTTTGAGAAATGAACTCCTGAAGGATACAACTGCTTTTTTTAGCACCTCCTTCTCCAACAGTCAAGGCCTTCTATGACCTTTACTATATGGGTACTGTAGTTTATGAAGTAGTTAACTATGCATTCATATTTACACTAGACATAAACACTTGTGAATATATCTGAAATCAACCACTACAGAAAGAAATTCCAAGTAAAATGAAACTCTGCATGGTACATGTGAATCCATCTGAACACGCTAGATCACAGAAATCAGTAAATACCTTACTGTAATGTATTCAGATACTTAGGTGATATGTGAAATGTAAGAGGACATAATATAAAGCGTATAATATATATATAAAATAAATAATATAAATACTGGTAATAGAGATGTTAGCATCTATATTTAAGAGAAAATGCCCCATGTTCTAATCCTGCAAAAAAATCTGGTTTTCACCTGTCCCTCAGCCTCAATTTTTCACTTTTCTTGTGTTTTTCTGCTGATGTTTGTTCATTGTTTTTAGAGGAAGAATTTGAATGATTTGGTATATGCATTTACATATGGTAGCCAGAGAAATAGAAGTTGGATGGAACCAGGAATTAGTGTATTAGCTGATGTCACTAGTGAAATAACTTTAGTAAAACAGCTAACAGAGCTGTCATTTAATTGGTTTTTTGGGGTTTCAGACCCTGGAGGTTAGTGGGGCAGTACTCTTGTGAAGTTTGATTTCCAGCTGCAAGTTGGATGATGACAGTATCACAACACTGCTTCACTTTTGGTCCATGTCTTTTATGTTAGTTTTGCAACCAGAAAAGCCAAGAGCAGCTAAAAACATATACTTAAGAGATGATAACTGAAAGAACAGACTTTCCTGCAGTCTTTACAACTCTCCTGCAAAAGGCTGATTCTCCAGAAAATTCTTTTGCTTGGTCATATTTGATCAGACATTTATCTAGACAATGGACTTCTATGTATATGATCAGGGAGGAATGTACTGTAACTGGGAATATGAACAGAGTTCATTTTTCTCTGATGAATAATGAACCAGCTTGATGATCATTATTTGAAGATAAAAAATGAACCAGTTTTCATGCATAATATATAATATGTAATATAATATATCTGAACATTAAGTCCCTGGTTGAGGAGTGTGTAATTATGAACCATGTTAAAGATAAATATAGAAGGAGATACAATTTGTTCAAAGGAAAACAAGTCTGAAAAGGGAAGCATTTGCTTTTTTGCTGTTCTCTTTAGATAATAAAAAGAGGAAATGGAATATTTGGGTATTAGTTATTACTAAAGACCATCTATTTTCAAATATAAGTATTTTGTATTGCAATTACAAAAGGACCTATAACATTTAGCTGTGAATGGGATCTTCTTGTCCTAGACTCTAAAACCAGTATACTACAACTTTTTTGACAGTTGACAGTGTAAACACATCCTTACAAAAAAAAAGGATATCACAGCTTGTGTTGTTCAACCTTCTTCAAGCAACACAGCAATTGCAAAAAACAAGCCAGAGGTTGAACCCCAGTCTTCTGAGTACAGGACTTGTATTGACCCACAAGATTACACATCCTGTCTGCAATACCTTTAAATTAGATGAAAAGTCACAATTTACTAAAACACGCATTGAAGATACAAGAATTACCCCAGTTTTCCCCTTGTCAAAAATTGGAAACACGCAGTATATGAGATATTACTATTTAGAAAATGGATTTGCAATGACTGGGTTATTATACACTTATTGATCAACCCACTATTTGGCCAAATTCAGTGCACATATTGAAGTTAATCTGCGAACTTCAAAGATTGAAAAGAAGTTTTGTTTACCTGTCATGAATAAATAGGAATGGAATGACGAGGAATTAAGTATGTGTTTTTTATGTTTTGTACCCTAGTAACACAAATACTGAACAAACTCTTACTTGATATGTAAAATGAACTGTGGACACAGTTCCAAATTTACATTTGGGATGCATATATCAGATAATAGTATAAAAACTTCGTGAAATCCCTGCATTGATTTTTTAATTAAAATGAATAAGCAAGAACCACATTGAAACGAATGGGTGCTAACATATTTTTTGTGGCTAAGAAGGACAAATAGCCTCATTTTACAAAACTGTCCTTTGAAGTGATGCTATCAATTTGGTTCATGAGAACATGATTTAAGTGGGATATATTTAGGGGTGGGAAAGGATGAAGTATTGTACTAATATTTCACATGTGAACACTTCATTCTAGATGCAGTCTGAGAAAGTACTAATTTTTACCAAGCACCAAAAGAAATTTTCTCTTGCAGATATAGTACTCAACCTTTCAGGTTAGGCAGCTACATAGTTTCTTCTTGTGACAGATAAAGCAGCATGTGTTATGCTTCCCTGTTATTTGAGTTTGCCAAGTCTGTAGGTGCAGTACAGGCAATCTGACCATGTGTAATAGGGCCAATGATCCTCAGAACTGTCTGTACTGCACAACAACTGCTCTGGATGTATGCAATACTTCTGTTACTGCAGGAAATATAGGCATGTAGACACACTTGGTGAGTAGCAAGTCTGCAGTTATTAACCCTGAAAAAGAGGGTAGCAAAGGAAGTTTCTGTTAGCAGGACTATTCCTGCAGCTGGCTTCCCACTTGCCCTCTTTTTCATGGGCTCTTCTGACCTGGGCAGAATGAAGACCTCTGGTAGAGGCAGTCTGGTCCTCACCTCTATTTTCTGGGAGCATCTTGACCCTTCTGATCATACACTTGGGCTTGTGAATGTGACTGTGAGGAAATAAGACCCTGCGAGAAACGGTAGCTGGAAATAAGCCTCCACTAACAGGACAGTCCATCCTGCTGCCTGTTCCCAGGTCCCTCAAGGGAAAGCAGGCTAGCTGCTGAACTGTTTTGACCTGTCAGGACAGTCCACATGCCTTTGGTGAAAAGCCCTTGCTATGCTAGGGTTTAGCCGTTTTAGGCAACTAGAACATGTAAGGTGTCTGCTCTTTAAAATTGTACATGTCCTCCATCACTTCCATGACTAGTGACATCCTTTTGGATGTATGGAGAGCTGTTTGCTACTGGAATTAGTCTTTCTAGCTAGTCCTGCATGTCCAGGGTTTGTTGATTGTAGCCTTCTTTTATGAATGCATATTAGTAAAATGCAATACAGATTATATATAAAGTAACTGAACAGGAGTCTTTTCAGGTTAAGGGGCAAGCTAAAGAGATGATAAAGATTTTGTTAAAAGAGAAGATGTTAATGAAGTGCTCCAAGAATCAATCCTCAGCCTCAGTTTATTTAATATTTTCATTAGTGACCTTGGTACAAAAAATACGTTTATGATGACGAAATTTACTGAGGTAGCAAAAATAGAAAGTATTGCCCATACAAAGGAGGATGAGGATATTGTAGAGGAAGAATTATATGACTGTGATGACAGAATAGTATAAATGGAAGGAATGTAATAGTACTGAGTGCAAGGTCATTCATTTAAATACTAATAACAGGAATGTCTGCAGTAAGCTGAGAGCTCATTAACTGGAGATGACAGAGAAAGATCTGGTTACATTAGTTGCTCAGAGGATGACTATAAGCCATCAAAATGATGGGACTGCAAAAAGGAGATAAATATGATCTTAGGATCCATCACGAGAGAGATTTCCAAGAGACACAAGGAAATATCCACTGTGGCATTCACTGGGTACAAAACTTTTAGAGTGCTGTAGACAGCGAAGGTGTCCACCCTTCAGAAAAACTAATTCAAAGCAGGAAAGGTAGAGAGAGGCCTGTTCATAGAGACCGGTAGAGAGAGGCCATGTCATAGCATGGGAAGTCTGGCTAAAGAAGCATGGCCTGTTCAATTTAGCAAATCAAAGGCTTAAGGGAGCTATGGTCACATAAAATAATCCCATGGGGATGTTAAACAATGAACTATATAAGTTAAAGGAACACAAAACCAAAATAAAATTTGTCTAGGAATGGAAATAAAAAGAAAGCTTTTTAACAATAATTTGCGATCATTCAACTTTTGGAACATACTCCAAACAAAAATATTGGAGATGTGAAACCTAATTGGTTTTAGACAGAGTATTATTGGTTTATGAAATGGATTATGTGATGATATGTTAAATGAACCCAATATCCAGGAAATGCTTTCTAGTCCAGACTGGGCATTACCACATTCAGCAGAATTTTTAAATTAAGAAAAATCTAGCTGACTTCAGAAGAGGGTTAGGCTGTTATTTTCTAGCTGTGTAACATTGACTGTCATAGAGCCATGATCCTTACAGACTTGAATGTTACTGTAAGACAAACACATCATGCAAAAATTAGCCAAAATGGAAAAATACTAAATAGTATGTGATCACATAAGTAAACCCTATTGTGACATAGAGCTGTCTAGGGACTACAGGTGAACAGGCACAGACAACCCATATCCATATATTTTATTATCATATTAAGAATCCTTCTCTTTCATTCCTGGAAGATATGGAAATGCTATTTGGTTTAAGTCTGCCTTGAAATTACATATTTACCAATAGCTGCCATGCTATGGGATTTGGAATACCACATTATTTCCCTTAATGAGGCGATGTTTTTCCCGGCTTAGTAATGTTTTTCTTTAAAAAAAGCATAACTTGTTATTAGGGACTGCAAATTGTGATCAGAGCTGTCCATTGCTAGACATCCATGCGGGTAACAAACCCTTAATATCTGCCACACAATCCTGCCTGCACAGCAGTTCAGACCCAAGTATTGAATATAACAAGCTCCTCTGGATGAGGCCTTTACAGTACTTGTCTTGGACACTGCCAGCAAGCACAAGGTCACAGGCTCTTGTGAGGTGCTGCTGAGCTCAAGCCAGGCACTCGCTCAGGTACTCCAGCTGAAGTTTGCTTTTATAATTGGTCTAAGCTTCAAAGTTGAGCATCTTTCAGGACTGAGCCCCATAAATGGAAATTCTCATGTTCCAGTCTTTGCACACAGGCATTGAAGATCCCATGACACTTTATACAAAAGGAAGAACGTTAACCCCAGTGTCCTTGCCAAATGCTAACTTCGTTAATTACAGTCTGCTTTCTTTAATTCTCCTTGCAGTTTTAATTAGATATGGTATTATTCTCTTCCTGTACCACACTGTCACTGGTTATTCCCACTTAACCATTTGCTGTGTTAAAGGTTGTTAATCTTTTGTCCAAGGCTGGCTGTATTTTAGAAGCAGGAAAAATGGCTAATTATATACGGCTATTTTTAATATGTGTGTGCTCATCCCTTACAAGCCACTTGCATCTAAATTCTCAAGACCCACATACTTAAATATATGTATCATGAATGGAAAGGTTGGAAATTATGTGACTTACTAGGACTTCTCAGAACAACACAGGTGTGAACAAATATAGTTCATGAAACCTGCAGGATAAATAGATTATTTCCTGGGACTTATGAATGTGTATACACAAATGTCTGTGTTTCCACATCTCTAATCTGAAAGCAAGAACATGCTTTTGACACAGTGTAATCAGCTGGAGTTTTAAAGTGCTTTGGGATTCGTCAGGTTTGACAGCGCTATATAATTGTAAGATCATCATTGTACACATATCATATAATTATGCCATTGCAAATGATTTGTACTTTTAGTAAGATTGGATTGGATTTTTGTAAGATTATGTCAATGTATATATTCATCTTGTAATGTAGAACTGGAAGCTGTTTGAAGCCTCAGTACTGCAAAAACTTTCCCCACTTACACGACATTGTAAGAAATAAATTTCATTATGGTGCATGGAGTTTTAGTGCATATCCAAACAACTAGTCGTATTTTGACACACAATTTCTATAATATATTGTGCTATATATTTTAATTTTGTAATTTAAAAATCAGTTGTTTCCCAGATGTCTACTTTTCTAAAAGAGCTTCCTGCTTTGACAGATAAAAAAAGTATGTTTCCTTATGTTGTATCAAAATTGGTCAATTTCTATTTTAAGATTGTTCTCAGTGTTGAGTAACATTAGCAAGGAAATTCCTTGGGCTTTTCCATGCTTGATATTGATGCAGGGCAAATTCAGGTAGAGAGTTTCAACAAAATATTTTGATATGTTTTTGACTGTGTGTTTTTAAAACTCTCCCATAATCAGAAATGTGAATATTTGTCAAGAAAGATCCAGTCTGGTTTGCTTTGTTGTTCTTATGTGATTTTTAAAATAAGAGTTTATTTGGAAATTTTCACATTAGGACCACAGTGAGGTTTCGTGAGAAGGTACAGGTGGAAAGCTTGCAACAGTCACCCCAGGCTTTCTTTAGAGTCAAAAGGAAGAAATAGAGTTGATTCGGTTCACTCTAAGTGTCCAAGACAGGTCAGATTAATCACCCTCTATTTCTCCTCCTGATCCTGAATCCTGACATTGAGAGTTATTCCTCACACACTAATTCATCGCAGATTTTTCCATGTGTCACCATTTCTGTAGGAACGAAGCAACTGTCAAAGGTAGTCTAATTTACTGGTGCTTTATACCCACTTTGCCCTACTGTAAGTGTGAAAATGCTGTGCTGGCTAACAGAGAATGAAGACAGTGTGTCAAAGGGAGATCACCAGTGGCTCTGTCCACAAAGAAGGCACTTATCCATCATAGTGGCCATTACAATATACTTGAGATTTCTACTAAATGCACAGGAAGAAAGAGGCACAACTGCTTTTGTACTAAGCAGAATCACCCAGACAAATGCTGAAGAGAGACAGCAAGCCTAAGTCTGGAAGGGATGTAGGTATGAAGAAAAGAACCTTTTTTTGTGTGTCCTTTTTATGGCCAGATGAGTGAGTTGTTTATTCTGTTATCCAATCCTTCAGCGCACTGACTGAGACAATGACAGACTTAAGGAGGGTCAAACCTACCACTCTCTATTCCCCAGGAGTACCCTACATATGGATTATTAAAAATGGTCATATTTGTCACACCTGTGAATGTTTCAATCAGAAAGACAGATTCTGCAGCTCAGAAATTAGTGCTTTCAAGATAGTTGAATGAGTGATAATTTTGTAAGCTCTCTGACGGTGCCGTTGAATAGGGTTATTCTCTGATGTCCAAGTTCTGGAGAATAATTTAGGACAGTTAACATTAGATCAAAGCTTCCCTTTCATGGCACGGCAGAACAATGGTTTTGACACTCTTAGTGATTAGAATCACAGAATCATAGAGTCATTTAGGTTGGAAAAGACCTTTAAGATCATCAGGTCCAACTGTAAACCTAGCACTGCCAAGTCTAGCACTAAACCATGTCCCGAAGCACCACATCTACACATCTTTTAAACACCTCCAGGGATGGTGACTCCACCACTTCCCTGGGCAGCCTGTTCCAATACTTGACAACTCTTTTGGTGAAGAAGTTTTTCCTAATATCCAATCTAAACCTCCCCTGGCGCAACTTGAGGCCGTTTCCTCTCGTCCTGTCACTTGTTACTCGGGAAAAGAGACCGACACCCACCTTGCTACAACCTCCTTTCAGGTAGTTGTAGAGAGCGAGAAGGTCTCCCCTGAGCCTCCCTTTCTCCAGGCTAAACAACCCCAGTTCCCTCAGTCGCTCCTCGTAAGACTTGTGCTCTAGACCCTTCACCAGTTTCGTTGCCCTTCTTTGGACACACTCTAGCACCTCAATGTCTTTCTTGTAGTGAGGGGCCCAAACCTGAACACAGTATTCGAGGTACGGCCTCACCAGTGCTGAGTACAGGGGGACGATCACATCCCTAGTCCTGCTGGCCACACTATTTCTGATACAAGCCAGGATCCTACTGGCCTTCTTGGCCACCTGGGCACACTGCCAGCTCATATACAGCCAGCTGTTGACCAACACTCCCAGGTCCTTTTACGCCAGACAGCTTTCCAGCCACTCTTCCCCGAACCTGTAGCATTGCATGGCGTTGTTGTGACCCAAGTGCAGGACCTGACACTTAGCCTTGTTGAACCTCATACAATTGGCCTCAGCCCATCGACCCAGCCTGTCCAGATCCTTCTGTAGAGCCTTCCTACCCTCCAGTAGATCAACACCCCCACCCAGCTTGGTGTCGTCTACAAACTTACTGAGGGTGCACTCGATCCCCTTGTCCAGATCATTGATAAAGATCTTAAACAAAACTGGCCCCAATACCGAGCCCTGGGGAACACCACTTGTGACCAGCTGCCAACTGGATTTAACTCCATTCACCACAACTCTTTGGGCTCAGCCATCCAGCCAGTTTTTTACCCAGCGAAGAGTACAAATATCCAAGCCATAAGCAGCCAGTTTCTCCAGGAGAATGCTGTGGGAAACAGTGTCAAAGGATTTACTAAAGTCTAGGTAGACAACATCCACAGCCTTTCCCTCATCCACTAAACAGGTCACCTTGTCATAGAAGGAGATCAGGTTAGTCAAGCAGGACCTGCCTTTCATAAACCCATGCTGACTGGGCCTGACCACCTGGTTGTCCTGTACATGCTGTGTGATGGCACTCAAGATGATCTGCCCCATAACCTTCCCTGGCACCAAGGTCAGACTGACAGGCCTGTAGTTCCCCGGATCCTCCTTCTGGCCCTTCTTGTAGATGGGTATCATATTTGCTAACTTCCAGTCAACTGGGACCTCCCCGGTTAGCCAGGACTGCTGATAAATGTTTGAAAGTGGCTTGGTGAGCACTTCCGCCAGTTCTCTCAGTACCCTTGGGTGGATCCCATCCAGCCCCATAGACTTGTGTGTGTCCAAGTGGTGTAGCAGGTTGCTAACTATTTCCCCTTGGATTACGGGGGCTTCATTCTGCTCCCCATCCCTGTCTTCCAGCTCAGGGGGTTGAGTACCCCGAGAACAACTGGTCTTACTATTAAAGAGTGAGGCAAAGGCGGCATTAAGTACCTCAGCCTTTTCCTCATCCTTTGTCACTAAGTTTCCCCTGCATCCAATAAAGGATGGAGATTCTCCTTAGCCCTCCTTTTGTTGCTAATGTATTTATAGAAACATTTTTTATTGTCTTTTGTGGCAGTAGCCAGATTAAGTTCTAGCTGGACTTTGGTCCTTCTAATTTTCTCCCTGCATAACCTCATGACATCCTTGTAGTTCCCCTGAGTGGCCTGCCCCTTCTTCCAAAGATCATAAACTCTCCTTTTTTTCCTGAGTTCCAGCCAAAGCTCTCTGTTCAGCCAGGCCACTCTTCTTCCCCGCCGGCTCGTCTTTTGGCACATGGGGATGGCCTGCTCCTGTACCTTTAAGATTTCCTTCTTGAAGAATGACCAGCCTTCCTGGACTCCTTTGGCCTTCAGGACTGCCTCCCAAGGGACTCTGTCAACCAGTCTCCTAAACAAGCCAAAGTCTGCCCTCGAGAAGTCCAAGGTAGCAGTTCTGCTGACCCCCCTCTTTACTTCTCCAAGAATCAAAAACTATCATTTTGTGATCGCTATGCCCAAGACAGCCTCCAACCATCACATCACCCACAAGTCCTTCTCTGTTCACAACAGGTCCAGCAGGGCACCTTCCCTAGCTGGCTCCCTTACCAGCTGTGTCAGGAAGTTATCTTCCACACACTCCAGGAACCTCCTGGACTGTTTCCTCTTTGCTGTGTTGTATTTCCAGCAGACATCTGGTAAGTTGAAGTCCGCCACGAGAACAAGGGCTAGCGATTGTGAGACTTCTCCCAGCTGCTTATAGAATGTTTTGTCTGCCTCTTCATCCTGGTTGGGTGGTCTATAACAGACTCCCACTATGATATCTGCCTTGTTGGCCTTCACCCTGATTCTTACCCATAAACACTCAATCCTATCGTCACCATGATCAAGCTCTAGACAATCAAAACACTCCCTAACATACAGGGCTACCCCACTGCCTCTCCGTCCTTGCCTTTCCCTTCTGGATTAACACATATGTGAATCATTCTAATTAGTGAGGTTATAGGATTGTAGCCATCAGTAGATAAATGACTTGCATTTGGGTTTCATTTTCATCATCTCCACATGGAGTTATGACTCTGCTTTCCTAATGACTGATAAAAATTACCAAATGATGAGGGGAAAAATGCTGGAGACCATCTGTGTGAAACAAAGATGATATGGGACATTTGGGAAAATATTTCATGCCTTTCACTGCTCAATGGAAGCATTAGTGCAGCCAGACATAGACCGTGGACAGATACTCGCTTACAGCTCTGGCTGTGTGGGATGACACTGCTCCAGTGGTTCTGCTGATGGAAGGAGGCATATGAACTCTTATCACTCCAGACAATGGCAGCTGAGTTAGATAGAAGTACCTTCATGAACTGTGTAATCGAATTCAGCTGAAATGTCTACCTGTGGTTTTAAGTTGAGTTTACTCACCCTCTTTTGAACCCTCACACACTTCTGAACTTTCAGGTGTGTTGGTATTATTTTGTCACTATCAGCTAAGCTGGCTGTTCACGACCTTTTCTCTTGCATTTGGGCCTTGTTGTTTGAATTCACACCTTTGTAAATAGACTAGAAATTTAACTATATTTCGAGGATAAAAATTAATTACTGCTTGAAAATTAGAAGTAATTGTTGATGTACCTCATGTGTTTGTGTCAAACTGTGGTTTACAATTCTGATTTTTTCATTAATGGTATTGATAATCTTATAAATTAAAAAGATTGCCACCAGTTTCATGCAAGTTATTGAACTCATGCACACAGCTGTGTGAAATATGTAAAATATGATAGATATGCATTTCTCATTTGTTAGATTTTCTATTAGATTATATCATTTTCAGTCGTTACTATTTCCTAGCATTTCACAAAATGAGTAGCCTAAACCATATAACAGCCTTATCCAAAGTCCACTGGAATAACTATAGGAGTCACATTGACTCTCAATTTTTTCTATCATTCTGTTTTCATATCATTTCAATAAGCCAAATTCATTTACATGAATGTAGGAAGTAATTAAATATGTGTCTAGAGCTAATATGAGTTCACTCTTTAATATAGTTGTACTATCCCTGGAACAAAGAAAATGCAAGGGTAAAGCTGCAGTGAATTCTGTAATACTTGTCAGTTTACCACTCTGGAATGAAACAAAGGTGCTTAACGTGTGAATGAGTTTAGCGTTCAAATCCTGCATATTAAACATAGCTTGTTCTTGAGTAATACTCAACCGAATTCCAAACATTCTTTTAAAAAGTATTTTCACTGAGAGATCAAATACGTAAGCAGATTTTCAAACTGACTTGGTGTTGTGATTTCTAATGGTATTTAAGAATTTTTGGTTCTCCTAAGCAATAAACTGCGACTTTAAAAATGAATGTGTTATTTATGCGTATGCAAAAAGAATTCTGATTGCTTTATTTCATTGTAGGTTATACAACTGGGAGAATTTAACACAAACTAGGTTCTCAGATAATTCAGTTTTTAGTTAATTTAGTAAAATCATTATTTAAAAATAAAATTTCTTTAAAATTTCATATTTAATATAAAAATATAGCAAGCATTGCCATGGAACAATTTCACACTGAGCAAGTCATTGGGAAAGTGTCTCCATTCAAAATAACTTGTGGTGAAGCTTACAGTCTCTACAGGAAGAGAAATGATCAGAGTCTAAAAAAAGCTGGTTCCCAGCAGACCTCTGGATGGTCTCTCAGTGGCCTGCCTGAAAAATTCCAGGGTGTTTCAGGATCCATGGGTGCAGGGCAGATCTGTAAAAACATGTTTTCTTGTCTATGAAAAACAATTTTCTTAAGTAACTCCTAATTTCCTTTCATGATTTTCTGTCTGAATCTGAAGTCAGTAGTTTTACCCACAATTTTCCTCACTTTTTTCACCCACTTTTTCCACCTTTTTTTTTTTCCCCCCCTTTCTTTTTGCCCAGGTGGACCCAAACTCAATTCTAAGTCCTTGTGTGTTGGCCGCAAAAGAAAAAAAAAATGTCAGCACAAACTTTATATGCATGATAAAATGAAAAAAATATGTTACTTTTATTGCCTTAGAAGGCAATAGGAATGCAAATCTTTTTTGTGAATCTGGACTTGGACTCTTTTTATACAGCTGTTTTCATATGAACATACAGAAACATATAAGATAATGATCAATGCTGAAAGGTTGGTTATACGGTCATAGAAACTGAGCAAAGCCTGAACTGTTCCTTACTAAACTTTTACATATTTTACAGTTATTTCAGATGTCTAAAATTATTCAAGTAAAAGTAATATTTGGGTAATTATCTGGAATCCATAGAAACATACTTTAACCTTACTTCTCTTTAAGTGCATCCTATGGGTTTATTTAAATAATGTTATACTACATTTTGGAAGGTAATAATCATGGTACACATGATCATGTGTGTTATGCATGTTAAAACCATTAGGTTATCTGGTCTATCCTGACAACAGCAGTTTCTTTCCTTAAAGCATGTTCTTTGATGTTCTGTCCACTCTAATTTTAACTATTGCATCTAACTGGGTCACTGAATCTTTATACTGCTAAACCGGGCGCAGTATGAAGTACCAATTTGGAGTTTAGTGGTGTGGTTAAAAAATCACTGGGGAGTAGGTCAAAACCAGCAAGGTTATTTTTACTTTCAACCTAATTCATGTTTGAAGTGCAGTTCTGGTAATCCTGTTATTGGAAAATACGGTGTAGAAGTAATTGAAAAACAGACACTGGGGGCCATATCCTGCCATCACTGTGCATCTGAAATCCACACAAACGGCACTTAGAAAGCTGCTTGTGGAACAGTGGCAGACTGTGACCTTTCACTTTCAATTTTACTTAATACTACGTAACAGTAAACTTTCCCTTTAGACACATATACACAGCTCCTTCTAAGGAACACCAGACTCGTATTCAAAGAAGTTTGCTCTTTGTATTTATGTTTTTTTTTAAATCTTTTAAGTCTTTAACTTATTTTAATATTATTTTTTTTCTTATTCTTCTTTCCTCCCCCTACCCCTCAAGCTATCTAGCAGCATTTTGGATATATATAACAGTGACCAGGGAATGGCACCAGCTAATATGGGTCTCACAAATGCTTCTTGCCCAGCTAATCTACCTGTAAAAAGGGAACTCACAGGTAAAAAAACTCTGAGATTTTAGTATTTTACAATTGCAGAAGTGACGGTGTTTCTCTTAAAAGTTGAATAAATCTTACCCATGAAATAGATGTCCATAATTAAATTCCTGAGAATTTTGCAGTTTGTAGTTTCATTTAAGGAAAAGAACAAAGACCAAGGAGAAATGTTTTCTTCCTCTTCTCCCCTTTAGCAATTCAGAAACCATGTTTGCCCCCTGTTTTTTATGAACATCATGCGCCTAATAAGCCTAATTATTTTAGGAAACATAGTGGATTCTTCCACATGTTGGCTCCTGATCAATGATATAAATAAATTATCATCCATTAAATTCGTTCCAGGGTAGAACAAATGGTTCTTTTAAAACCTTACAATAAGGCTATTCAAGGTAAATCTATATTAGTGGATTAACAACTTTAAAAGTTACATTCAATTAATCCAAAGAATGCTAACAACCATGTACAGTTTATTAGTGTCACTCAGAGGAAACAGTGAGTTTGTTCACTATCTCACAAATCTGATTAAGTCTTGCATTATGGGATATACAAATCCATATTCACATTAGTGCATTGTAAGTTTTATCCTGATGTAAAATACAGCAAATTGGAGAAAAATACCCCTCCATGGCATTTCTATATTCTTAAATAAAAAATGTGCAATAAAAAATCTTAAGCAACCTGCCAGACTTGCTCAAAATTTAGTACTGGTAGAATATAGATTTGCTTATGATCTTGTTTAATAATAAAAAGAGTAATGAAGTAAAAAGACTAGAAGGCTGCTTTTTGTAACAAGAGGCCATTTTGAAAAGGTGAAAGAAGTACTGGAATTGCAACTTA
This sequence comes from Gymnogyps californianus, assembly GCF_018139145.2. Classification (NCBI taxonomy): domain Eukaryota; kingdom Metazoa; phylum Chordata; class Aves; order Accipitriformes; family Cathartidae; genus Gymnogyps; species Gymnogyps californianus. Next base: position 190,636,429 of record NC_059471.1, on the reverse strand, counting down.
AGGACTGTTTTAATAAATGTTACTTTCTGTCAGAAGCAGATACACGAGCAATGGCAAAGGAGAGACAAAAAAAGGATAACCACAATCTCAGTAAGTATATGTTCATCTTCCATTTCGTTAAATGGAATGTATGGGGAATGCAAAAATAATATACATTAGCTACCATGTCTGTGCTCTTCTTCTAGATCAGCATCTTACCAGGGTAATCAAATTGAACTCAGTCTGCAAACACAGCCAACCACAGAGCTTTCTTCCCTGAAATTAATTTCTGTCTTTGATTTTGTCTTTCAAAATACTTTGCATATTGTAATGAATTTCTTTCCACATCATCTCCTGCTACTATGTTTTTATTCTACAGTTGTACATGTATCCTGCACACTTTACTTGATGTTGTCTCTAAGAACTACAGTGTAAAACAGACAAGAAAGGAGGCAGATGACGAAAAAAACAACAGTGAAAATATAGTCTTCACACCTTACTTACTGAAGCACCCAAGTGAGGTGCTGTATCTCTCTATGGGTGATGGGAAGGAAAAAAAATTTACAGAGGATATCAGACAACATCTAAACGCTAGTTAAGCACTTAAAGTTGTGGAAATCGTATGTTACAAAAGGAGATCAGGGCAGGACTGGGTGAGACTCACCGTGCTCTGACTCTACTCTGATACACAAGCCCCCTAACCTTTGAAGGCTGGGATATACTTGTGTTTCCTTTATGATGAGCAGTGCAGCCATGTGCAGATGTTAGGCATTTCAGGTCTAAAGGAATAGCCTTCTGCAATTTAGGCTTAGAACACAGTGAAATTAATAGTTCAGTGTCTAAATATTAAACTTTTAAAAATAAACAACATTTTGTTTTATCCAGAATAGAAAAAAAGTCGGCTTTATTGCTGAAAGAAGATTGCCTATAAAATTAGGCAATTTTTTCCTCTAAAGAGTAATTTGAAACAAAAAATCTGAGGGATTCTTTTTGGAAAGTGTTGAATAAAGCAATTACATTTTCCAGTTCTCCTTTCCACTTTTCCCAGCACAAATAGTCTGGGAATTGGACTCGGTGAGCGTTATGAGTCCCTTCCAACTTGAGATATTCTATGATTCTATGAATTTAAACCTAAATTGGTAATTAGTTGATAGCCACTATTTAAATCTTTGTTCTCTTATTTATATCTTGGTTCTCTGGCTATTCTGGAAATCTTAGAGGGATTCATGGCTTTACTTGCATGAAGTTACGTACCTGGAAGTATACATCCACTTGTACAATGTGCTAGCAACCACTGTGGACAACTTTCTGTTACTTAGACCTTCCAGAAGGCATCCTTATTTCTGTCTGTACGTTTTTGTGGATTACAGACAGACCATGTAGATTTTTAGGCCTGTTGCTAGCACATCTTCTCTGAAGTGCCACTGCAGCTGCTGCTTGTCTTGTTTGGGCAGGAATGGGGAGTTTTTGCTGGACTAGGAAAGGCTGTGGGTAGGAGTTGTCTGGAACTGCAAGGGGAAAGACAGGCACACGCATACATTAGGGATGCCAGTTCTTACCATTGCCTCCATTGTTTATTTTGGCTCTAAGATCATCCTTCCTGAACACAGAAGACATGTCTGAGAACTGTCCCTCATCACTGGCAACTAAGCTGAAGGCTGTATGCCAGGATGATAGCATGCAGACATGAAACATCTCTTCTGGTTTGGCTCCAAGTGTACACTTCAGAGCTCAAAGTCTCTCTGGAGATAGCTCTACTATCTGATGGCTTTGACGTATTAATGCATTACATATAAAGGCTTTAGTGTGATTTACTCTTTTATGAGTACCAGTTTTTTTAGAGATGGTCTGAAAAATCAGGTTTTGAAACTTGATCAGAATTATACAAACATTCATGTTTCAGGTTGAATTAAGGTCTACATTTTACAGAAATGTTCTTGTACCTTCTCACACCAATGAGGAACTAGAAAAAAGTTCCTTTTGAAAGGTTAGATGCTCAAAGAAACCATGAAAAGGGATTTAGATTTAAGAAATGGAACCCCTTCTTCATGTAACAGCAAGCGTTTAAACCATTACTAAATGTATTTTGTTGTTTGGTTTTTTTTTCCCCCAGACAAAGAATTAAGGGTGTAATGTTTGTTCGTTATACGGTCATCCTGACCATGTAGTTTGAAAAATCATTTTCTGGTTTGACTTTGGTATAGTTTGATATTTGAAATATTACTGATAACTCAGGATACCACTGGAACTGTAACAGATATAAATCAGGAAAGTTCTATTGAAACATGTTTCCAAGCTTCAAAATTTCCCCCCCTAATTCACTAGCATAACCATTGGAAGTCTAATTTCAGGAAAAGCTACAAAAATAGAAAGAAAAAGAATTCTGTAATTGTCCACTTGTAAAGAAAATTTTTGCTTTGCCTTGTTTTATAGTCAATGTTTAATTGACTACTTTTTGACGAGTACCTGGCAGAGCTTTTCCACAATGTAAATATTAATTAAACAACAGCTATTATGCCATGTGACTGTATAGTTAATGTATATTCTTTAACTCTGTTTGCTCTGTGTCATGGTTTAACCCCAGTCAGCAGCCAAGCACCACACAGCCGCTCCCTCACTCCCCGTCCCCCCCTGCCGCTCCCGGTGGGATGGGGAGGAGAATCAGGAAAGAAGGCAGAACTCGTGGGTTGAGATAAGAACAATTTAATAACTAAAGTAAAATATAATACTAACAATAATAATAAAGAAATATAATAATAATAATAGTAATGAAAAGGAATATAACAAAAAAAAGGGGGGGGGGGAAGGAAAAAAAACCCAGTGATGCACAACGCAATTGCTCACCACCCACTGACCGATGCCAGAGCCGCGATCCGCCCCTCCCAGCCAACTGCCCCCTGTTGATATACTGGGCATGACGTTCCATGGTATGGAATACCCCTTTGGCTAGTTCAGGTCAGCTGCCCTGGCTCTGCTCCCTCCCAGCTTCTTGCACACCTGCTTGCTGGCAGAGCATGGGAAACTGAAAAGTCCTTGGCTTAAAATAAGCGCTACTTAGCAACAGCTAAAACACCAGTGTGTTATCAACATCATTCTCACACTAAATCCAAAACACAGCACTGTACCAGCTACTAAGAAGAGAGTTAACTCTGTCCCAGCCGAAACTAGGACACCCTGTCATTTTGCCAACATAACTGAAATGTATCTTTTAAATTGTTCAATTGCTATGTGCTTTTGTACATTATATTCTCCTATGAGATCCAGCACATTCATGCCAATGGGATTCAAGGGGTCACTTAACAGTACGCTCAGGAGGATTATAACCCTGTCTCCTGAATATGTGAATCATGACTACAAAACCTGAGAAGCTTTAACCTGTTGAGTGCAATTCCTGTTTCCAGAGAGAGTAGACAAGATAATACGTCTCACCAAGGCAAAGCACTTCATCAGGGTAAATAATAACACCTAGGGAGCTCCCTGAGCTGGAATCAGCTAGGGAGGAAATAACTGACTGCTGCACAAACCTAAAAGAGCCTCACACAGACAGGAAGAAAAAACGCCTTTATGTATTGGAAGAAGTAAAGAACTAAAAGTGATCTATGTGGCGGGGCTGGGACTGAAAGTGATATGCTTGTATGACTGTAAGAAGGTTGAAGTCAGCCTAGGAAGACCGACCAGGCCACCCTTGGCTGCACACTTCTGATTTAGCTCTACTGGGCTTTTTGTGCTTACATTCAAAATTAGGACATCAAACTTCAAGTGTACATCTCCATACATGGACGAGGGGACCATGTATCCATTCTGCCCATGTTCTAGGCTGGCCAGGTCTGATCTGACAGAGTACAGTGGCATTAGCATATTGAGCTCAAGGTAATGTCTTCCAAGAAGCAAGGCATAAGACAAACAGCTCAATGCAATGCTAGTGAAGGACCAAAGCTGAATCCTGTCCATTCACTGAGGTCTGGATTGAGTTAAAGTACAAAGTGGAGGGAGTGGACAAAAGTGCGAGTTCGCACCAGTACAACATCACTGCTGGTCTCTGACAGCTAGCAGTACCACAATGGGACTACGTTCTCACTGAATATACTTTCTATGTCACAATTATATACAAGAAATCCCCCAAAGTGATGAGATGTCCTTTGGACCTGTCCACTAGAAAATGTGAAATTTCTGCAAGTAAAGGTAGCTGGAGACAAACTGGTGAGGAAGCAGAGGAGAATTCTCTCTAAATTAGTGAAATGGGAGGCAGAAAGGTGGCAGACCCTTTGTGCAGAGAAGGCTCACACACTCCAGTTTGGATACCAGTACAATGCCGATAAAGTGGATTGAGAGCACAGAGAGGTGGAACTAATTTTAAGAGGCTTATCTTCTCTTTTTTCCTTTCTAACCAAACTACAAGTAAACCAAGATACCATACATAGTTTGTCTTAGGAGAAGCATAAATTTAAAAATAGAAAATATTTTTTTATTGTTTAAATTATGTTTTTCTTCATTTCCTGTGTGTTTTAGAAGTTATTGTAAACATCCTTGTACTGTCTGTCACTGAAGGATACAGATGTGCTGTGGATGAAGTGTTTCTGGGACACAATCTTTCTCTGTTTCAGTGAAGGGATATGGTTGCAGTTATGTTCTCTCTGTGGTTTGCAATGCTGATAACTGTAGATAAGGGACAGTGAAGCTGTTAACTGTGATCTGTGGCAGAAGTTCTGCCAAAATATGAAATGCTGGATGAGTTGTCTTGTGCCCTTGTTGAAGCATCAACAAAACTCCACTAAGCTGAAAACTCCTGTGTGTGGGAGCAGGGTGGAGAAAGGATACATAAACATCAGAAAAAAAGAAGCGTTAGCTCACATTTAGACAATATATGACTATTTCATTCTCTAGGAGCCTAGTTGTAAATGGGGGAGAAACCTACAGGTAGGGTAAGGTACAGAGACGGTACTAATTATGAAGTTTGTCCTGACAGTAAGTCAGAGACAGGTAAGAGATCATGTTGGGACTTCTATTTGAGGAAGAAATTTTCTGTACATTGACTGACTTGTTTTTAACTAATTAAAATGCTTTATGTTGAATTTCTCCAAGAATATTTCACCATAAAAATAGTAACTGTTTCTTTTTAACAGTTGAGAGAAGAAGAAGGTATAATATTAATTACCGAATCAAGGAGCTTGGCACACTCATTCCCAAGTCTAATGATCCGTGAGTTCAACAGTCTTTCCTATAATAATGTTTATAGTTTAAATACAGGGAAAAAAAAAGACAGTTGCACATACTGGCTATAGGATTGAGTAATGGGATACAAAATCTTCCATGCTGGGTCACTGGCTCCGATCAAGCTGTTAAAGTAACAAACCTTTGACAGATTTTTGGTGCCTGTTGGGAAAACTTATGTTAAAGGATAATAAAATGAAAGCAATTCCAGGGTGTTTAAGAGAGACTGCCACATCAGGGAAAAAAAACAAAAAACCAAACAAAACCAGAAAGAAGAAAAAAAGAAGGTAAGCCAAACAACAGAAAGTCCAGCTCTCTGTCCGTGGGAGCAATTGTGTGGTGTCTCTGGAGAAGGAAGGAGTGATGTTTTCAGCCCTTGCCATGGGCCCTCTAGTGGGATAAAACAAAATGCATGTTGTCACTGTCTGCCCTTTGCCTAAGAAAAAAAAAAAAATATCAGCTTAAGGGTCTGTAGACTGAGCATTTTTCAAGTCCTCCACTCCGTGCAGGGAAAACAACAGTCCTAAAATGCAAGGATAAAAATAATAATTGCTATAATTGCTATAATAATATTGTTTTATACTAATGCATATACTTACAGTAACATAATATACATATTACTTAAACTGTACCTGCATTCCCTTAAAGCTTATATTTGTCATCAATTTGAAAAAAGCTGCCTCAGTAGGAAAGCCTATTGCAGGATTAACAATAACAATTCAGTGTGATATTTAACGCTGAACTTTAGCCTTAGATTTCTTGTGTCACTCAGGGAAGCCTTAAGACCATGCACTTGCATGATTATGACTCACATAAAATTGATTATACAGATTTTGTCTTTATCATTTGCATGTCAATACAGACCTGCATGATACTTCAAATGAAAACATCTATTGATATTTCAGCCTTTTTTTTTCCTTAGGACTAAGAAACTTTTGATTATATTAAGGATTTCTATAACAATATAAAGCTGTGTGAGACTTACATAAGTACAAGGTTGACATAACAAACCACTTGGAGTGAAACCACCAGAGAGAACATTAACATACCACATCCATTTTAGAGAATTCACGAACTCGGCTCCTTCTACAGCATCCACCCAAGATTAGATAAATGGGCATGTTCTTGTTATTAATATAGAACTAGGTATTACAGCTGAGTTAAAAGAAGAAGTGCTTTAAGTACCTAAATAAAGTTTTGGCCACATATAATCCATTGCAAACAGAGACCGGGAGAAGAGTTTTAATTTTGCTGGTGCATCTTTCAGTATTCAAGACAATTTGGGCAAATGATTGAAAGATTTCTCAGAAAAACAGTGGATGGCACTGTTGGTTTGCAGCTATAAAGCAATAATGGAAGCAAGTTATACTGCAATTAGAAATGGGCATGAGGAACAAATTCCAGTTGTGATTTTTGATTGCCTACAGAGGTGTTTCAGTTACATGTTTTGGTGTGGATTCAGGTTTAGTTTATGAACTTACTCAAAACATTAATACCTAGAGCAATCACTTACGCTCTTCTTAAAATGAATGATCTGTACCTGTAATTTTGCTCCAGTAAGTGGATGATGGATTTTACCCACAGATTTTGGTGATGTTGTCTGATGAAAAAGTTTCAGGTATAGATCCTGAAGACACTGCCTTTTCTTGTTTTAGTCTGCAAACTCATGACTGAGTTCAACAGTGTGGCAGCCCCAAAGTGGCTTCTGTTTACAAAAGCACAAGGTGAAATTAAGTGTCTCACGTTCTGAGGACTGCTGTCTTCAAAAGGCTGGTAATCAGTAATCCTTTTGAAAATAGGCCTATTTAAAAGCTTTCAAGTTGGTGTTAAGAAAAAAGAGGCATCAAAAGGTGCTGGACGCTTTTGAAAAACTAGGTTATAACATAACTTTGCTATAGCTTGGTGCCAGGTTAAATTGATCCAAAGAAGTGTAAACATTTTTTTTTTTAATATTTGTAGGTGGAAGTACATTAATTTGACTATGTTCTTTTGTTGGTTGAGCCGATCAAAATTATTTCTTTCTGGTGTGGTCCTGTGTTGCCAAATGGTAACTCAGTGTCCTTACCCTCTCTTTCAGTTCTTGCTTTTTCCTTCGTAACACCTGACTGTGCCCCCAATCTGCCCCCTTCTCCTTTGAAAGAAAGAGATGTATCATCTCTTACAATACTTTATCTGTAACATTTTATCACACATAGCATTTTCACCTCATATTGATTTTAGAAGATTCTTCTTATAGTGGGAATTTAGCTGTAAAAGGAGAAACCTTACCAATGCTTGGACTAATGACAGTGAAGCAAATCAGCCTTTGCATTGAAGAGCAAATACTACTATAACGAAGCCATTGTGGTTAGCATGCCTGTCCCAGATGGCTTGCTTCAAGAAGATTACATTCAGACTCAGGAACAGAAAAGGACATTTTTGATGCTATTTGGAAACCTTTTATGATTTATATTTCTTAGAAGTGGCGTGTGGGGTTTTTATTTCACTTTTGTTTTGTTAGTTATACAGCGAACTTGTTTGGCTCCTGCAGAGCTTCCGCAGGGACTTTCTTTTGACTGACTTAAACCCCTATTCTTTCCACTTTTTTTTTTTTTTTAAATTTAATGATGAAAGGTGTGGATTACATTGCTTAAATGAATGGGTGTTTTAAGTTCACTTCATCAGCATTAGAAAATGGAGATAAGTATAAGTTGCAAAGAACTTTGACTCTTTTGTTTAATTTTCAATGCTTAGATATCCAAGTGGTAGATGATTCCGAAACGTAAAACAGTTATACAGAATAATTAAAAAATAGAATTAAAAAAAGGCTCCAAATACCCAGTCACATTTTGCTGAAAAACTCATAACCTGCTCCTTTAAATATACTTACCTTTCCATTCATGGTTCCTTTGTGTTCAGCCTTTCAGAATCGACTTTTTAGGTGTGATTGAGTCTGGAAATGCCTACGCAAGAACTGTTTTATGGTAGCCAGACCAGAATTGTCAGAAATACTAAGAAGAAAAAATCTTTCCTTTCAGAATTCTAGTCATTTTACAGAACTGGGACGTTAAGAGAATCACTGAAGATTTGGGCAGAAGTAGTGGGTTACTCTCACTCTCTCCTCTTTGCTCTCTGCATCTGCCTGTGCTTGACCTTCTCTCTGTTGTCTGTGGACAGATCTGCTAGCTGCCAGCGTGACCACGTTTCTTGTAAAGGAAAAGCTTGCATACGCTCATGCTATTATAAAGTGGAAACTTGCTGCCTCTTTCAGGAGAATACACTTTGTAATCGTGCAGGTCATCAAAACAAGTACAAAGTCCTTCAAAGTATTTCTTTGAGCAAGCATAGTTTACAGCTAATTTCTCAGAAATAGGGAAAGAAATGGTCTGCAAACACAGTTTGAACTTCACAAATGTATTTGTTATTAGTAACTGCTCTGTGGCTGGCAAACTCTGTGACTATTACCCTCTCCCAAACTCTGTTTTCGTTAATTAGTTTTAATCTTAGATGATTGGATGCTCTTGTCCTTCCTACAGGAGTTCAACTTGTGTAAACTAGTGAAGGTCCTTTGACTTCAACAAAGTTACCTTAATGGAAATGAGCTGAAGATCAGTCTCATGGCTATGTTTCTTTTCTCCTAAATGAGAAACTCTCCTGGGTGAGAGTTAGATGTTTTGGTCTGGACACTTGAGATTGGCAGAGAGATTCAGCTGGTAAAGTTAGGAGGAGCTAGGGTTCAGAGACTAATAAAACACAATGTGTTTTTTACTTATTTGCTACTTTTCCATGCAAATCATGTTAAAAGTGTGGTAGACCTGTGTTAATGAAACTATATAACATATGTGTAGCTTGCTAAAAATTTCAAATTATTGTACCATATGCACACACAGAGACAAAGACACGATCCTCCTTTGCAGAGGTCATTGCTGATGACCAGACTGCAAAACTTCTTACTGCTCTCAACTGACTTGTTTCACATGTACAGTTTCCCATGTGTTTCAGTATTTACAAGATGGAGCCTTACACACATACAGTAAAAATGAAGAATTAAAAAAAAAGAAAGGAATTAATAGACAGTGAAAGAGTAAAATGAAAAAAAGAATTCCTGCCATCTCTAAAAACTAGTTGATCTATATCTAACTTCATAGGTTCAAAACAGTTAAGTATGCAACTGTTTTGTCTGTTTTTATAAAGTAGTTTCCAATAAAAGGACTAAAAACTGCCAGTGGCTGCTCAGTTTTTAAAGGTTCTCGAATGGGTTTGTAGGCCTTGTAATTTCAAATTTTATGTCTATTATATATTGAGCAAGCACAATATATAAATCTCTAAAAAGCAAAAAACACAATTTCCTAGTGCCACTTTTATCATTTTTCAGATAACTTTATTTGCACCCAATTTAGAATTCAGTATTTTCTGAGAAATAACAGAAAACCATTAACTGATCAGAGAATTTCTGAATTCTTCTTATGCACTTGCTGTGCTTGGATTTAATCCATCTTCAAATGCTGATGTATTTTCTTCTTCCCATCATAGATGAATCTGCTTGCCTGCCTGCTAAGCAGAGCTAGATGCGTTGCAGACTATTGCTATGCAGGCACCTCCCCTGTGCTATTCCCCGCCGTTTGCCTTCCTCCTCACTAGTTATATTGCTACTCTTCCAACCCTGCACACCTGCATAGAGCCTCTGCTTCTCCATGTGACTGTGACTGCTGTCCTGTGCTCTGCTGTGTGGTGCTCTGGGTTAGAATGGATGGAGAGTGTCCGCAATGCAGAACCAGCACAGACATCTTCAGTATTTTCTGTTGATCCTGGTATAAATAGAGAGACACAGAGTGAAAGACATGTTGACTTCTAAGGTCACCAGCTGATCCTTTGCTGTGTTGCCTTCAGACATTGGAAGCTTTAACTTCAATATTCCTCATTTAATAAGATACTGACCAGTATATGTATATATGAGTAGAGATGTAGAAGATACGTGGGATATGCGCATACGCACAGACACAGACACAGACACACACACACACATAAAATAACAGTCTCTTAAATGATAATAGTAACCACAGCATTTTCATCCTAGAGCTCCATGATAGTTTTGCCTCTCAAATTTGTCAATATTACCACAAGAGATATCTATCCGTATGTATCTCATGCAGAAACTGACCAGATCCATCTCTCTGGCAGTTTGAATCCAGGAATTAGCCCTCCAGTGAAGATTTATTTCAACCTATGAGAAAAAATATCATTACCATATACATAAAAATTCAAACCAGCAAGGCAACATGAACTAAAAGTAAGCAGTATCACAAAGGTTTTCGATTATGTGTAACATGAATGAATTTCATTACAAAAAGATTCCAAATACAGTCATGAATATATGGCTTATTCATGAGTCAATCAGAAAGATTAACCGAAAATATTTTTGTCTGAATTTGATTTTGAAATCATAACATTTTATTACTGACACAAAGTTGTTTGTGAAATCCCTATGAAATATTTGCCAAATATGTGATATATGCATATTTTTCTCCTGCTGTTACATGTCTTAATTATTTCCCTTTTGCCAGCTATGGATTAATTTCTAATTTCATAGTGCTACATTTTTATGTTCAGACCATCAGTCCAAAACTAGCTTAGTTTTGTCTTAACTACATGCTAGGAGGAGCTGACCCCCCTTGCCTAGGCAGATCGTGTTCCTCCAGAGTTTATGCTATAGGTATTCTTATTACTGTAGCACTTTTCGAAGTTGTCATGAAAATGTCCTAAATCGGTCGTTTTCACTTGAAAGTAAACAAAAACCTACTGTAATTCTGAGCTATATATAGCACATATAGCTCATATCTGAGATGGCAGTGGAGATTCCCAGTTTGAAATGTTGGCCTCCTAACTTTAGCTCCTCCTATTTATTCAGAAATGCTCTGGTGTAGACAGACAGGCACCTCGCCGCCTTTCAAACTCCACTGCAATTCAGGCATAAATAGGGACCTCTCAGTATTTTACCTGAATTTCCAAAGAGGCCTGAAGAAAACAAGATTGTAATGTGGTGATGGCAGTCAAAGATTTGTCCAGAAAATAAGCATCATGTGTACTAAAAACTTCCTTAACCTTTACAGTTTGAACATAGGTATCCCACATGCGAGGTAAAAGTCCTCTCCTAGGAGGGAGTCCATGGGATGCTGGCACGAAAATGTTCTGTCCTCCCACCTGGGCAAGAAGTATAGGGAGAGGAAGGAGGAGGCAGAGGGACTGCCAAGAGATGATTTAGCTGTCATGAGGGAGACAGGTTCTGCTCTCGGCTGCCAGTCCCACCCAAAAAAACCCTTAGGTTTTTTGACCAGAGAATGTCTAAATGAGAATACATACCCACTTCAGCGAGCAGCCTCTGATGTTTTGGCTTGGTAGACAGCAGGGTCTGAGACAATAATTGTTTTCTCTCTGACCTCCTCACCTTCTAATCCCGAAAGCTGTGCATTCCTGGCCCACATCACTGAGACAGGGGGAGGTCCCAGTGTGCTGGAGCCCCGCAGTTTGTGTGCTGCCCAGAGAGGACAGAGACGTGAATTCAAGCCCTCTCTGATCAAAAAGCTGGTTCTCCCAAATCTCTAGCAAAGTTCTAAATTCTAGGATATGGTTAAACACTGTGATGCTTTATCACAAATAATTTTGCGTATTCTTCTGAGCATCTTTAAAGCTATCAGCTCCATAAGGTTTTATCCCTAGTACAGTCCATCAGGAAAGGCCAGGTGGTCTGGGTCCCTAAATCCTGTACCTGCCTGGCTTTTGCCCTGTACATTCAGTAGAAAGACAACTGCCTTGGTGGAAGTCTTTAAGAGTGCTTAGCCTTGGGGTAAGGGTGCAAGGTTCCTTAGGCACTTACTCTGAGAGGCTGAATGTACAGCATAGACACTTCTGCAATAGAACCACTCCAGATCACAGTTTTACTCACTGTAGGTGAGTGTGTGAATAGGAGCAAGTCTCATTAACTAAAGCAACCAAGGAATAAAGGAAAGTGATGATCGACTAGAGTATAATTTATATTTCTTTTTGACTCTATAAAGGCCAGCGTATATGTATTTGGAATAGGTACTAAAAAAAATACACTAAGGTGGTTACTTGTCACTCCCAACCTCAGATTCTTACTGGTTTAAATAGCTTTTTCCTTCTCAGGGTTGTTTTATAGCACCAGAACCTCTGCCAATCTTGTGCTCAGTCTAAGCCATCTTGCAGTGAAGTGGATAGTTTGGATAAACCCTTTTGTTTGTATATTTAATGCAGCGGGCCCATCCTGTATCATATAATACTGAACTTTATTAGAAATTTAACATTTTCAACAAATTTTATTCTTGTTCCAAGGCTTCCAAGACCTTACATAAAGGAATACATGGTAACTTGATAAATGGGTACATGAAAGTCCTTGAACAGATGCATTTGAACAAGTGTATTGTTGTTAGTAAGACTGCTTGAAAGCTGGAAGTTAAACTATGATCGCCTGAATGATGGACAGGTTTAATTTTATTTTTTTGCAAGGCTTTTATTTTGAGTTGGGATCTGCATGTAGCTGTGGATTTTAACTTGGTTTATATTGTTTCAAGATTTTTGAACGGGTTTTTTGTCATTCCATAGCCAGTATGGTTACAAAAGTGTGATTTGTCTGGTCTGTCATCAATGAGGAGCGGCATTCAGCACAGACCATTTTTTTCTCAACAAGCATAAAAGCAACCTCATTAGTAAGCCAGGTAAAAGGAGTAGTATATTCAAAATGATCTTTAAAAATTTAGGCTTAAGTCCTCAGTAATGTATATTTCCTAGTTCATTAATGCAGAAATACCGCACATAGATTTTAATCTTAGAGTTAATAATAAAAGCAATTTTCACTAAAAATATAAAAACTGTAATGGTAGAATCATGATATTGCATTTAGCTCTCCCACAAAAAGTCACTTTATTACTTTCTTTTGACACTTATTTTCATTCTGGGATTAATTTTACTATATAAGGGCTTCTTAACTATTCTATTAAAATTTCCATTCAGAAGCAATAATATCTAAGAGTGAATAATAGTCATGTAAATCATTATTTCATATTAATGTAAAAGATTTTGTAAGTTCTTATGAATTCTGCTGACATGCACAATTGTGAAAAGGTTATCTCTACATTCTGCAGTGATATGCGCTGGAACAAAGGAACTATTTTAAAAGCATCAGTGGAGTACATCAAGTGGCTACAAAAAGAACAACAGAGAGCCAGAGAATTAGAACACAGGCAGAAGAAATTAGAGCATGCTAACAGAAGACTTCTACTCCGAATTCAGGTTTGTATAAGAGCGTCGCCATGAACTACAAAGCTTTCTCAGTACTTATCCCTCATCAGATTTTATTAATCTATATCATTTTTCCCCAAATGGCATTTATTAAAAATGAATTGGCTTTCCCTATTTATTGCTGTGTATATTGGGGAGGGGGTATTTTTTAGATTTCTAGGAAGTTCTTTTGATAATTAGACCTTACATAAAGGAATACATGGAAAGTTAATAAAGTATTTGTACAAACATTTTCCTTATGTACATATTAGAGCCAGAGAAAGACAAAAAAGGAAGCAAAAAGTATATCCCGGCAGCCAAAAATCAATACTGGAAACAAAATTTCCTTCAGTATTTTCATTTTCCCTTTGTAACCATTTCACACGTTACAATTCCTTGGGTATAGTGTGCCATGTTATATCTGCTAGTGACATGAAGCAGCAGAATATAGCCCTGCATGGCTTAAAATGCAAGATTTGAATAAATACACATATGAAGATGAGATAGATAGATAGACAGACAGACAGACATAAAATCAACCATCTTATATATGGTGATTTACACATGTATTTGTATATTATAAGCATCATCAAGTAAAGTATCTTCTGTTTCTCTGGATAGCAGTGGATAATGAACTAGAAAGCTGCAACATTTTTCTGTCACCTTTATTGGGTTCAGTATGCAATGGTTTTAGAGAGGTTGTCCTACCTCTTATGTTCCCATAGGACGGTTGCTTAACTACAGGAGGGGAAATAAAAAGAAAAACACTCAAGTGGCAAATTTTCATAGGTTAAGAAAATTTTAAAGCTTAGTCTCATAACTGGACAAAAGGTATAATTAATTTGCATGTACGATCAGTATACTTATTGCAATAGTTCTGAAGACACTGTTTTGTCTTTTAAAGTCATTATCTAATTGTTTTTGTTTGAAATGTTAGGAACTAGAGATCCAGGCACGTGCACACGGCCTTCCTATCATGTCTTCACTCAGTGCTGTCGATTTAGCTGCAGAGGTCATCAAGCAACAGTCTTATCCAGAGGAGAACTCTGTAGACTACTCTCAACAAATGCCTCTGGCACATGGACCAAATTCTGATGTTTGTGATGGATCCACAGCCTTTTCTGATCCACTTTCACACTTCACAGATTTGTCCTTCAGCGCAGCTTTAAAAGAAGAACAACGGCTAGAGGAAATTTTACTGGATGACACAGTGTCACCATTTGGAACAGACCCACTCTTGTCCTCTGCATCCCCAGCCGCATCGAAAGAGAGCAGCAGGAGAAGCAGCTTTAGCACAGATGATGGAGATGATTTATAAAAGCAGAAAGGGCCTCATACTTCTCTAAACCACTTGCTAAAAGACTGAGTTGAACGTAAGCATGGTGTTTGTGCTTATTTTAAATATGAATAAGGAGAGTCACTGTGAAGATGTGTTACTACATGGCAAGGGTTTAAATTAGCCCTTACTTCATGGGAAAATGAGACGGACATGAACTCGTATCACTTTTTGCCCCAGATTCACATCCTCTGTTCACAGCCGACATTTGCACAAATCTTTCTTTACTGGGAACATTTTTATTATCATTCCATGACTTTTTACAGCACAATGAAAATGGTTACCACAAAAGGAATACCCATGTTACAAAAGTGTATTCAAACTCTCTCTTCAGTCTGTGTTCACTTTTCTCTGCTGTAAACATGAGTTTTTGTCATTTGTTAATTTCTTTTTTTTACATAACTAAAAATTCTACAAAATGTGAAGCAACAGGGAACTATTTAAACTGGGAACTGTAGAGATGTTACAGGTTTTAAAATCTGAAAAAATAGACAGTAATGCTTTCGCACAAGTGAAGTGAGCAAGAAATTTAAACTGTGTAGGCTTCTCTTTAAAAGGAGAAAATCCATTAAGCTTTTCATGGAATTCCATTTTTTAAAAAATTCACTTGTAGAAAAAGAACAGACTTTTAAGATATATATTCTAATGATACGGAAGAAAAATGGAAACTAACATAATGACAGAGACTCAAGTGAACTCAGACAGCAGAAGATAGGACATTTCAGCAGGAAGACTGTGTGGATGTAGACGACTCAACAAAGATACTCCATGTTACAACTAGCACAATTTAAAACAAGCGCTACTGGTAACAGTGTTGTGTCAGCTGCTTATTCCAAGAATATTCGAACTGTGTCCTTTTCTGTGTGGAAGAGATCAGAATTCAGAGACACGACAGTGTGCTTCTGGACAATGCTTTCAGTGTCCTTTGGCAGCACAGTAAGGTTTTTCCAAAGGGACTCTACTTTATCCATACGCATGCCTTTGATCCATTTGGAAACGGAGGGAAATGACAAGATTCCCATTGCATACGCTTGAAACAAAGAAAATTTAAGTTCAAATTTGGCTTTGGATTCACTACAGAAATGCTGAAGAGGAAGACTTTTCAAACTGAAGGGGATATTCAGAAGTGTTGATGTGATGCACTGCTTCTCATAGCTAGCTTGCTAGAAGGGGGCGTTCAGAAAACGTGTTTTGATGACTCAGTAAAGGCATGGCAGTTAGGGGGCAGGTGGAAGGCATATCATTTCTATACATAGTGAAATTCTGGGGAGTGATGTATGTTCCTGGAGCACATTAAGCGCAATCATTCTAACTGTAATATTAATACATGGGAAAATAAGCTGGCACAGGTTCTTCATAGGTCTTCCTCAACCAAAGCCAAAAGATCACATTAAGGAGTTCTCTAGTGATTCAAAATATGTTTCAAAAGTGTGTATTAATTTTGCTGTCACTGAGCCTGCCTTACACCCCAGAAGTGTCACGGGATTGGAAATAATAAGAAGAGATTAAAGTGGATGGTTGTTTGCATGAATGTTTTAAATGTATTTAAACATATTATCCAAGAAGACAGCAATTGTTTCTTCCTATTGCCTCTTCTGTTATTGGTACCTGGGTCTTCCTCACAGTCCTTGTGAGGTGTGTGTTCCTCCAGGGCTGTAGCCCATTCCTGACCAACCCAGATAGTGTCATGATAGTTCCTTAATTGGAAAGTTAGCAGTGGGATAATAAATTACATCCAGATGGCTATGAAAGATGATGGAGTATCCAATTTCACAAGAATATTTATGTTTTTAGGAAACGCAAGGATTTCTGTGAGCCTGTGCAAACTAATTGGATGTAAGCTGAACAGAGCAGAACTGATCTTCTTGTTGAGTATGTGTGGGTTCCCAGACAGCCCAGCACACACCTGACCCTCAGAAGAGGCTATGATATGCTTTCACTGCATGGTTAAAAATAACAACAACAAACAGGGTTCTGGTCATTTTCTCTTTTTTGTAGCACGGAGGAAAGAAATGGAAAGACAAATGAGTATTAACCAAAGGTAATTGAACATAGGACTGATCAGCATTTTAATTGGAGTCCTTCTATAAATTTGGCTTATTAAAAGAGGAACCACTTTGTCATAGTTTTGCCAAAGACTAGCTAATATTGACATTTGAATACAAAATATGATGAATTAAAAGTAACACTTATGCCCACATTATGTCTACTGTACAATGTGTATTGTCCATTTCAGCTGATGAAAGGAAGGGATACTTGGTTGGTATCAAATGCCATTTGTCCTTGTACTGCAGTTTCTACTACATTAGTTTTAAATACACCAGTGTGGATTGCTCATAATGGAGAAAAAGAAATTAAATATGAATGTATTACATGATTTTCCCATTGAACTTTTACATGGGAGTTAGACCATACTTCTGAACTATATTGACTTTAAATAACGTCCTGAATTTCATCACTTTTATAAGCACTGTTCTAAAAAAACATTATAGTGCATCCATTAAATTTTTTAAAGTTGATTTTCATTCTTCTGACAATTGCTTCAGTCTGAAGCACCAGATTTTTTTTTCTCTTCCTGCATGAGAAACTTAACAGAAGATAGTGAATGCTGCTTTTGCAATATACTGTATTGCATCTGTCATTAAACATATTCAAGATGTCTTCATTCACACAAAATCCCCAACCCCCTTGCCCAAAACACTAAATGTATCCATACCTGTAGGTGTATATTATGGCAATGTTGTTTCACCACCATTATGTTTTTTCTAGTAGGAAGTCATCATAATTAGTATTTTAGCTAATAACTGTAACCTGTATTACAGCATCACCCTTGAAATTAAATGGTGGTACAGGGTGCAAGAAACAGTAATCATCTAGGACATTCTGGGGATGAATAGGTGGTACTGAAGGTATTTAGGAGATGTGTGTGCTGGTAACCATATCCTAGACTTTCTGGAGTAAGCACTCCCTCTCCCACCCCAGGTTTGGTGAGGCTGCTGTGAGCTGAGAGGACTGTTAGAGCAGAGCAGAGCACGGTCCTACTGGCTTGCACAGAGGAAAGGGATTTCATGACTACAGGGACAAATCCTGACAACCTTCCTCAGGCAGAATTTCTTTGCTGTCCATGTGAGTTTTATTGGACTAAAACGTGGTGCAAGCAAAATAAATACACTTTTTAGCTATTTCCTACAGAGATCTGTTTAATGAAATCTCATGAAAGAGATGCATAATATGTCTGGCTCTGGGCCTCGAAAAGAATTGAAAGACTTACAGAGTTAGACCTCAAGCAGGGCAAGGGGTGAGGGGAACTGGCTGTTTTTGTCAAGATGTATTAAATAAGGAGTTCTTGCTTGTTTTCAGTAGCAGCTTTTCAAAGCTGGTGGACATATTCCTACAGAATACACAAAACAGCGGACTGATAATTACACAAAAGGAAAGGGAGTTGAAATATTAACATCCTGTTTAATTCATGAAATGGATATAGATATTATACTAAGAACAGAAACCTAAATTATTTCGTTGCGCATAGTGTGGATAGTGTGAAAAGCTACAGCAATTGCAAACAGTTTTAACAAACAGGAACACAGTTGCTTTATATAGTAAAATAACTAAATATAATTCAGTCATTTAATCTTAATAAGAACATTGTTATTATAATACCTTTTGACTTTAATAGGGCTGTATATATGAATGGAGGATGTAAAATTATTGTAATTTAAAATTATGTTAAGTCTCTTAGATAAGTAAAGGCATTTACATTACTATTATGAGACTGTAGAATATTTTTATAATAATTGCTATTTTTCATTGTTAACCATATAGTATCTTGTTTTCTAAGTCAATGTATGCAGACAGAATGTACTTTATTACGCACTGTACATGCAATCTTTTTAAAATTACATTTTATACATGCTGGTATTTTATGTTTATTATATGAATACAATTAAAGGACTGAAATTAAAACATCTTTTTATATGTCCCTTGTGAAACTTCACTATCCAGTCCCTCAAAGAATGCCATCACAAGACAATATAATAACATTCACTAAGAACATCTGAGATACCTACCAGACAAAACACTTCACAACTGCTAAACATTTAGTCCATTATGATACATCATGATCCAGTAGCCTCCCATTAATAAAAATAATTGATACATTCTTTAATATGGTCTCCTGCCATCTGCTTATTCCTGCTGCTAAGGCTTTGATTTATGGAAAGTGTTTTCAGAATGTTGCAAAATTGCTAGCAGGCATGATGATATCAGTTAAATCACTAAGAAGCTCTACAAAAACCTTTTAATGTACTAGATGTTCCCCAGACAATATAGGATAAACAGAATATTGTATTTTAAGATGTAAAACATTTTTTTAAAGCTGATAATTAGGTAGCATTTGGCACTAAAAGATACTCTTACTTAAAGAATTAAGTAAGGATTCAGTTTGCATTTTGAATTCCTAATATCAAAAGTGCTGCTTTCTTTAGAAGATATTCGGTGCTTTCTGTGCATGAAATGATGCAAAAGTTGTTGAGCAGTAATATATATTTCAGCTATAGTTTTGTAATCGTTCATTGTTTCATGTAAAATAGTGCTCATTGTTTGTGTACATCAGATAAGCATTCTATTTGTAATAAAGATGTTCTCCAGGCTCTTTATTTCATCAAATCATTAAGACACCCCTATCAGTATTAAAACAGAATATTATTATAAATATTATTTAAAGTTCAGTGATTAGCCATGGAAACAAGCTTTGCTTTTTTACATATTTATTATGTACTTAGGATTTGATCATAAAAGGTACTCAGCTCCTTTGTGAGGGACTGAGAGCCCTCAGTTCACTTTGAAGAAAGGCAATGCTCAGCCTGTTGCAGACTCAGACACTTAACGATTAAATAAACAGCATCAGAAAATAAAGTCAAAAGTTATTTCAGAGATTAGAAAAGCACTGTGTGATACACTGCTTGATTAAAAGTAGTGATATTTGCAATTAACAGACAAACAGATTTAATGTCAGCATCATTTGTACTGACAACCAATGGGAGATTAGAGGAAAATGTATGAAGTTGTGATAATAATCAAACCAAAAGTCTAATTATAAAGGAGGCTGCAGCAGTGAAGTATGCTAAGGCTTATTGGTTAAGTCACTGGTACCCATCAAGTTAAATATATATCAGTTTCATTAATTGGCAACCACAAGACAAGTGTTCTATATTCAGGGTGGTGATGATTTTGATATAATCCACCACATTGTGGTTAAGTATATGATTCATGTAATAAGAAAAAGGTGCCTCCAGGCTATTGTTCCTAGCATGGATTAAAATTTACATATTGCTTCTCCTTATGTCAAAACATCTGGTGCCTGCAAATGCTAACATTTCGTTAAAAAGTTTCACAAGATAGGAAAAGTGGATTGGAAACATTGCATGTGAATCATTCAAGCATTATAATGGAATAAGAGGCTGAGTTATGAACAGGCAGATTGAACAATAGTATACTCAAAGAGATTCATATGCTTATGAGTTTGATAGACGACACTTTGTATAAGAAGGGGAAATGCCCCAAACCATAAGAAATAACCAGTATTTTTTTTCAAATGTCATTGAGATATATCATCTCAGTTACTTTCCAAACTGCATTTTTCCCCCATATAAGGTTCCTGTACCTAAGTATATGTACTAAAGTGCTAAGATCGTGGCTAATACATTTATTTCATTCATGCACTTTAGTATGTTGGCATTCCTGCCTGCCACATAGTTTCCTCAGAAAATTTCATGACTCTTATTTTTACTCTCCTATTTTACAGCAGTATATCAGGGTGTAGCAGGGTAAATCTCAAAAGATTTGGATGGCCAGTTATTCTAATTATCTTACTTCCTTGGAAAACCTAGCGGTCCTTTCATCAGCACCTGGACCCTAAACTTAAGATCTTTTTCCTTTCGATTTCTAGGTGGGACTTAAGATGTTAATTTTCACTTATTAAAAAAATAATTTTTTTGGTGCTAGGTTATCCAGAAAGCTACATCACAGATTGCTGCCATCAGCAGATACATTAATGTTGGAAACTTCCCTCTGCGTGAAAGGAGGCAATAAACAGTGTTTTCTGTGAAGTGCCTTCATTCAAGTGACACTATATGTATTAATTTTCTGGAATCAAAACATAAACAGTCCTAGACAGGTGTTGTTTTTGCAAAAGAGGAACCATTCAAAAAGTAATGGCTCCCCCAAAGTGCTTTTGCATTTTAAAAAACTTACTCCTTGGATTAGAAATTTACTTCCTCTTTTAGGCCTCTGGAGTTCAAGCACGTAACATTTATGTGCCCGAATTCACCCCCCGATGATACCCCAGGGATGTCCCAGGACCGTGTGTCTGTGCAACGCAGACGGCAGTGACGGCAATCGCTCTTTTCTGCAACCAGTCCCACCGCTGGCAGAGTCAAATGAACAAAGCCTCTGGTGGTGAGCCCTGTCCTCCCATCTCTCCAGGGAGGGACACCTCTCCCCAGTCTCACTTTCCACCTGGATTTCTTCCTCGGAGCTGGAACAGGTCACCTAATCATCCTGCCTCAAATCCAGAGAGGGATCACCTTGCAACCCTGCTAACACCTAACAGGTTCAAATTCCGTAAGTAAAAAACTAAGGTTACACAATCTGGTTGCCCATGACAGCAAGCAAGGATTTGGCAACGCACTTGAGCTCCTCTGCAGACCTCCCAGGCTTCCTCCCACTGAGCCTGAGGGGGTTTGAACAAGAGGGTAGTCAAAGCCCAGCACAAACCAAGAGCTCTCCCTACTACAAACCTTGTGAGAACGTTAATTTTGCGAAGGGTGGTTAACAGGAGTTTTGGGGGAGGGGTTTTAAGAATTTTACATAAACGTGCATTTGTACATTGTATTTACTTGTAATGGACTTGCCTTCAGTTACCAAATGATTCCAAATTATTTAAGTTTAATATACAGAATTTGGAAAAAATCTGTTAGCTAAGTATTTTACATACTCTCCCAGGAGTAGGCTGAGTTAAAGGAAATGTGTCTTTTTAAAACATAAGATGATAACATTAAAAATTCTTAATACAGTATCTTTTCATCAATTAATTGATCTATGGCATGGGCACCTTTCCTTATCATTAAGGGGAGGAACCTCACCAAGAAAAAATCCTGCATTGCTACAGAGCCATTTGGAAAGTAAAGTGAATACCCAAAATCATTGCAGAAATACCATTCCATCATTTCCACTGGAAAACAGTTTCTACTGCAGGACAGCTAATATACACAGCCAGCTTGTTATAAAAACAAACTGACACAAAGCAATTTAGTCTTACTACAAAGTAAAGTAAGCATGGTCAACCGTAAGCATGGATCAGAGGACTGACTTCTGCAATAAACACTCAAGGGGCATTGTCTCTACTTGGGAATTTACACTCTAAATTACCCTAAATTTCACTTGCTCTTTTGCAGTGGGTAGAGCATCCTTTGGGCAAGCAAAAGCAAAGCCTGAGACAACAGAGGTTAAGGGGCATGGAAAACAAAATAAGGTATATTCTTGATCCCAAAATATCACTAAATGGGATCTGGTGCACCCGAAGGAAGATCTCTGCTCAAGGGTAAATGTCAGCCTGAAAAGTAGGCAGGGGAGTACGGGGCTGGGCTCTGGCAGAGCCTGTCCCTTCCCGCAGGAAAAGAAAGGAGCTTATTTCAGAGTATTTGCAGCCTCCAGTGGGGTAAGGTATGAGTACCTCTCCTCACCCACCTCCCCCACATCATTCTCTCCCTTTTCAAACTGTGCCAAATTCTGGAGGATGAAACATAAATATTCTTCCCTCCCTTACTGCTCTTCCTCCTCCAGACGCTGGTGCAAGTGTGAGGAGCATCAGCTCCTCCTGCTTGTCAGAGACCAGCTGCAGCCTCAGCTGAACCTGGAAGATCAGTCAGTGTTTTAACAGGTTGGTAGCTGTGAAACAATGCCAATGCACCACTGGTGACAAGTAATTATGTGATTATTTAAAAGGCCAGAAATGGTTTTCTATATATCTTGATCCTCAATGTTACCAAACATGGGCATAAAATAAACTTATTTGCCCTTTAAGCCTTGCCATTTCAGAGGAACTAACTTAGTTTTGATCCTCAGTGTATTGAAATCCAGTAAGAAAGAGTTGTTTGGTTCCCTTAGGCCCCTGAAATCCCGAACCTGATGGTTGTTGGCTCCAGGCACTTTCAGCATTACCAGGAGGTGCACATGGCTTGCTCTTGATAATCTTGCTGGTGGGAGCAGACTTTACATCAAGGGCCCGTTGGCTTTACTGAGGACTTTCTTCTAAATAAGGGGTTTTATGCTTGAGCTTACAAAATTATCTTTTTGATAGACCAATAAAAATATGGTTACTACTGCAGCTACCAGCCTCACGTCCAGTTCTGCCAGTGTAGCAAGGCAGAGAACCAAGTACATTTCACACAAAAATATTTGCAAAAATTTGTCTATTTGGTCTTTCCCCTTCAAAGCCCATTTCCTGAAACAGATATCTGGAGTCTGAATACAGGACATGCATTACTTTGTTTTGGGGAACTAAACTCTTAAGTGAACTGAGAGCAAGTGATTTAGGACCATTCACAGACTGTTTCTGTGAGACTATAGCTTTCTTATTATTCTTTCTGTCTTTGCTTAACCATATTGTTAAAGTGCTTGTCCTAGATTCTGGTACCAGCCAGAGAATTTAAAAGCACAAACAGAGACAGGGATCTGGGTGACAGCTACTGCCCAAATCAGATTTATGTATGTACTCTGAAATATGGACATAGATTCTGTGTACCGAAACAATTAAGATCCTCAGTGTCCTCCTCAAATTCAATCTGCTGGTATGTGGAGCTAAGATGTTACTCAGAGAATGGCACAAGGAACTGATCTTGTAGAAAGCATTGCAGTGATATTGCACTTTCCCAGGCTGAGAGACCTGGGTTTCTTTCCTCCTTTATGAAGTAGCTTCATAAACATCACTTTTCTATTCCATTATTGGAGCACATCTGCTAGCAAGAGGCTGTGGAAGTCCTATTCCTGTTTAGCACGAAGTCCTATGGTATCTTCCTTGTCTATAAAATACAAGGATACTTAGGTCTGTATTATAAATAATAATACATGTATGTGGTGCATGATTCTAATGATGTAATTCAGTTTCAGGTTTTTACTGCCATTCATAAACTGCTTCAGCAGACTTCTTGTAATTTATGATATCAATAGAGCCCCTTAAATTACATCCTAGATTCTGCCATGTATCGCCCTATGAAAGAAAATGGCTTTGTATCCAATATCACTGTAAGAGGAGTGCTAAAGGGAGAATGAACCAAAAGTCAAGTGCCCTTTATTGAGAGCGAATATTGCCTTCACAGTGTGCAATATGTGAGAACTGAACACTTGAAAACAACTACTGTAATCCTCAACTTAATTGTTTGCTTTGAAACTATGTGGAGTTTCCTAGCACTGGTTTGAAATAAGCTTCTCAGGCTCACAAGAAAGCTGAGGCCATCTTTCACTGTGCTGTACTTTTTGGACCCACAGCTTCTGACTCTGAGAACGTCAGGGCCAAAATAGCTGCTGCAAAATTTTGGCATTGTCCAGTCTGACTCAGGAGCTTTTTTCTCTTGCCAGGGGCTGACTGCCATGCCAGGACCTGCGGGGGGAGAGCAGAGCTCCCTGGCTGAAAAGATCGGTCCTGAAGCCCATGTTGCCCAGGGTAGTGACGGCATTTGTACAGAAGCCAAATACTCTTGGCTGTAGCGTGAATCTGCACCAGCAGTTTTGAATATTTCCAGTCTTGACCCAGGTAGAAGTTGTATCTTCTGCCTTCGTTAGGCAAGGGGATAAATCCCAATGCACCCATTAGGAGGTGGATCACAGCACGACAGACTATTGCTTCCCAAGCTTTTTTTCCCTTTATTCGTCTTCCTCCTATAAAACCCTCTAAGGAGGTCAAGAACTGCAGGTAGTGAGGGGGTGGAAAGGGGACTCTTCAAAACTAAGCAGAGAGAACTGGCCAATTTAGCACTGAATTATTTTAATTCAGGTGCTTTCTTCCTCTGCAATGTGTAAACCTTCCTTGAGCAGAGGAGTCCTGGGGGCAGTGGCTGGAGGGGATCCATTACTGCCTTGGCGCCATCAAAGCCCTTCTGGGGACAGGGAGGCAGTGTGGAGGCACTGAACCTCGCTGGGGGACAGCTCGTGTAGTTTCCCACCACACAAACACTTTTATTCCTGCCTAAGGAACGATCTACTACCACTAAAAATCAACAGAAAATAAAGTTGTATAGAAGCTGTACTTGCAGAACCAGCCAAACTTCTGATTTCACAACAGCAAGCACATTCAATTGTTTGCTGTGTTTCAGCAACAAAAGCCATTTGTATTAGACATTAAAGATGGATTCAGAAGAAACACTATAACCAGTATACCAGCCAAAATATTTGGAATGTTAATAGGATTTTTAGTAGGTTATTTTTAATACTTGCAGGTACCTCTGATTTTTCAAAGTATTTAAATGGAGTTTGACATTGATTGTTACCTCTGACGAAAGGTGGCTTTAGTGCTGTTCTCTTGCAGAAGGTGCAAAAAGCAACCTTAGCTGGTTTTATAATATGTAGGGAAACTCTTGTAGTTTTCAAAGCAGTTCAGCTGATATTAGGGGAGCATAATCAGATTTATTTTGTCTAAACAACAGAGGACACCCGAAGAAAAGACTTGTTCTGAACATCCCACAAGTTTAAAAATACTTGGTCTTGGACTTAATTTCGAGTATTAAATATACTCATACCTGAAGAGCAGGAAATGCAGTGGAGACAAACAAGACACAGCATGTGAAAATTTCTCAGCTTTTTAGATAATCCCCTAATCTTATTGTAGCTGTACCTAACTATTTATATAGAATGACATACCAACTCATAGAAATGTTATCTAGACTACTTTTTATCATGTTTACTGTTTTATTTTATTCCTTTCTTTTCTTTTTTTTTTTTTTTGGTGCAGTTTAATTCCAGTGTCACTGTGTAATTTCCATCAACAAAGGAAATGAAACGTATGCAGTAGAAAATGGATCCTGTTTTAAAACGCTCAGACCTGTCAGGTGTCCATTAATCTATATATATTCCATGTAGGAAGTAGAAAGCAATATGAGTTTTCACATCCTTTGTATTTAATATTTACCTGTGGGCATGTATAAAAAAATTCTAATAAATCCACAGCTACTTACAATTTACAGAATGGGACTAATGCTGGTAGTTGATCCTAAACTGACACAAACCAGATATTCTCTTAATATTACTCCAAGGAATTTTAAACTGACTCTGTTAAAGCCAAGGTTATTTGCCTTGGGGATGCCTAATGGAAGGGTTATTATAACACTGTCCACAAATAGGTGTCTTGAGAGAGCCAGGGCCATAATACTTCATTGACAGCTAATAGATTGTGCTATTGCTGTATCATAGTGATCTTTGAGGCCAAAGGTCACACCTCTTCCTTAATATTTAAATAAAGATACTTGACTAGAGCAGAAAACAGCTTATTGCCAGTGATGGCTGCTGCTCAATTTACAAGAACCTTTACAAAGTCATGCTAATTCCCGGCCTCCTTAGAATGCACGATAACCTTTCATAAATCCATCTTTTCCAGATGTCCTTGGAAATGACAGTTATAAAACTACAAATGATTTGTAATGCAAAATGGGGCTGACAGACTTGGAGATTAGTTCTCAATGTACTAAAAAGACTAAAGACTATAGCTAACAAAAGACTTAAAATGCATCAATAAGTATCTGCCAAAACAGTTCATGAGTATCTTAAACATGTTCAGTAACGGCTGGAAAATAAGAAATACTCATGATTGTAATATGACAACCGGCCATTTTCCCTCTAAGGGTCTCAGAGCACAACTTTGTTTCTGTGGGTCAATCTGGAAGGCAGGTTTTGAATTCCTCATGCTTCAAATACAGCATTTTATTTGTCTGTATCATCCTCTTCATGAACAGGACTGTTTATGAACCAAACACAATTGTTAATGAGATCAAATTCTACTTAGACTTACGCTCATCACAGTTCAAAAGGATTATAAAGTGTATTTAAATTTAGAAAGTGCTACAGAAAATACATTTGATTAAAATAAGAAATACTCCTTCAACATTTAGGGAAAATATCCTCTTCAAGATTTTGAAAGTATATATGATCAAGGTTTCTAAGTTTCACTGAAAATATACACTATAATTTGTATTTACAAATAATTCAGAGAAAGTTATGAATTTTTAAATATACCTGTATAAGTGATCTTTGAATTCCTCAATATTTCCAAACGTCTATAGAAATCAAAAGAAATAACAGATGTTGACCGGGTTGCCTAGAAATACAGTCTTCTAGCTAAGACAAAAAATACTTTCTAACGCTAAAAAAAAATTAAGAGGAGCCCACCCCAAGGCATATCTGCACCTCACACTCTGAAAGCCCTGCAGGGACTGCCTGGCAGGTAAAGCATCAGGGTGACGGCAACAGCTCATAGAATTGGCAGGACCTGCTGTGGGAGAGCATCCTGCGTTATGGCTTGTATTCACCACCCCTCTCTTCTTTGATTTTCTCTCCTACTTTCAATGTACTTGCTCTCACTTTTGTTCTCAGATCCTTTGTCTAAAAGACTTTAACCCTGGGAAATGTTATTTTTGGAACTTGGAAGCATTCATTGAGTTAATGAAGTGTTTGATGAAATAAATAATAAATGTTATCCATCATGCTAAGGAAGTATGTTGTTATGAAACGGTCATTTTGTTCATCTTTTCATACTTTCAAAGCTACCTGGGAAAATGATAATATATATTAGAACCAATCACATAGCTTAATTGGTCACAAATGTGTTCCTAGCTTTTGTTCATTTGGGAGTTATTTCACAGTCCTGGTTTCTGCAGAGTTATTTGTAATTCCCAAGTTTTATATGGATTATCAAAACGTATTTCAGCCAATTGTCTGTTCACACACATTTTACCTCACCTGTACAGCATTTCTTTCATGGCAATGATTGTTTGCCAAGATATAATGATGTTGTTCCTGCTCCTAGATTGAATTAGTGAAAATTATTAATCAGTGACTCCCTGGTTTATGAACAAAAAGCTGTTCATATAGATATTAAGGAATGGCATTAATAAAGAAATCCATTTGGAAAAAATAGCTCTTCAGTCTTTGATCTAATATTTGTGAGCCATAATCTTATTTTCCTCCTAGATCTATTTTGTTTATTTTCCTAAAAAAGTCTATTTTTGTATTCTGGAGCTCAGACACCAGCTCTGTGATGTCATTTGTTGTGATAAGTCAAGAAAGTAAGGCAATAAAGCCATGGTGCTCACTGCACCCCTGTGCAGTAATAAGTTTGCCACATCTTTTTCTTTTATGGGATATGTTGACCCAAACTGAGAAGTCTTTATCAGCTGTCACTATTTCTTCATTCTCACTGAACGTCCTTTCTCCTCTCTCTGCGGGACCTTTCAACTTGCCTCCCCACATCATTTATTGCAAACCATAGCTAGCCACTGAAGCAAATTTCTCTCTACAACCCCAGATTCACTCATTGCAGGATGCCCTGCAGCTGTCGGTCTCTCTCTCCCCAGCTGCCTGGGGAACCTCTGGGCTTGGCACCCAGCACAGGGCTTCGCAACAAGGTGCACAGGGCCTCTAGCTCAAACTCACCGCGACAAGATGAGGGGGAATTAAGCATCTCAGGGTAGGGAACTGGGAACCAACTGACCGACACCAGAGGAACCCACTGGAAAAAGGGCAGAACTTCTATTTTTTTGTTTGTACCTGAGTGATGCACTTTATTTTGTTCTTCTTGCAGCCATTAATTTTTCCTTGGCATGAGGCATTAGGGGCATTTAGATGAAAATTCAGAACAAGGTTTAACCACCAAGCCTTCCTCAGCAAGAGTGGCTCAGGCAATCGCCCAAGGGTAAGAAAGAGACCTGGCTTTGAAATACTTGTTTTGTCTTGTTTAATGTCAGGCTTAGCACTTTTTCCATCCAGGTCACTGATGAGCACTTTAAATAAGGCATCAATCTTTTCCCAATTGACTTCAGGGTTTTGGACTTTTTTTTTGTTTATTTGTTTTTGTTTTTAATAGGACATGAAACTGTTTCAACCAGGAGATATTATTAAAAAACTCAACACTAGGTAGTAGCCTAGTGGGAAGAGCAGCCTGGCTTCTTTGACAACAAAAGATCCCAGATCAGGCTCCTCTCTCAGATCAACCACCATTAGGGTTTCAGACATCCCACAAGAAACCCCCGAGCACTGCTCTTTGAATTACTGTGTACGGTTTTCTTGTCCAAGTGCACCTAGTGCAGCTTAGATGTGCACTAAAGATATATGCTAAATTGGCATTGGTGGGTTAAGTGGAGGGGGGCATGGGTTTTGACAGGATCTGGTGCTCTGAGTCACTGAGGACCACCAGGACTTCGGTAGTTATGTGTACGTTCTTGAAAAGAAACTGTGTGTGTAGGCGTAATCGTGTTTGCAAAACAGCTACAACAATGTGAGATGCAACCACAACTCAGTCGCTGGTTGTCACCCTTCAGGTTTCATAGTGGGCGCCTCTGATGGTGGACTCCAGTGCAAGGAAACACAGGTTCGTTTGAGTGAAGCGCTGAAGAGGCTGTAGTGAAGGTGAACAGCAACAGCCTCAGAAACAGAGCAGCTACAGATATCTTGCAAACAAATGTCTCACTCCTATGGTGCAAGCATGTGAAGTACGTACAGACCTGGAAGACAGATGAGCAGAGGTTTGTGAATGCCACAAAAGGTTGCCCAGATGTTTAAAGAGAAATTTAGGTGCCCGGTAACACTAACATAAATTCAATGATTACTGAGATATTCTTTCACATTTACACTGGAATATTTGTGTCTGGTGGTTTGTAATAATGATAAAAGGAATAAAAATGTTTCCTAGGTGTTTTCCCTGACAATTCCAGTAATGATGATGTACATGGTTAACCTAATTCCCAACAAAAAGTATACTCCTAAACATATTCCTCTCCTGTGAGGGATATAGAAACAGAGCTTGTTTGCCTCTACAGACATTTAAGAAAAGTATACTCAAAAAGTAGGGAAAAGACTTCTCTGACTTTTTAAGTTTACAAAATCCTATCTGTTTATATTATCAGAAAATGAAAAATAAAAAGTGAGAAAAAATATCACAGTGAGAGGATCCTGTAGTTTGGGATCCCTTGACTCCAGAAAACAATCTCTGAACTTGCCAGATATATTTGGAGATTAAAAAGAAAGGGTGGGAGTATTGGATGGCTACATATGAAATGGTTTTACTCTGCCAACCTGTCCTAAACCAGTAATTCAATTTCAATAAGAAAATTGAAACCACGTGTCTCTCTTTATAGGAATGATTGGTAAATTACATTTGGTTAACCATTTTCTTCCTACTCATTCCTAATATGGTACACTTCTTCGAATTTTTTGCCTTTTTGCAGAACTAGCAATGCATCTTTTCATGTTTAAAAGATCAGCACATATTTTATGCACAAGATCGCAGTGCCAAATACATTTCTGCAGCAGACCACCTCCAGCAATAGTCTAAATAATATTTAGAGAGGAGTCCACCTACAGAGAAGTAGCCCAGACACCTATCTGATCAGAGATGATGAGGCAAAGATGATGAAGTTATTCACTAAAGTAGACCCCATAGTTCTTCTGCCATCAGCAATATATTCAAGGAACTGATTGATAAGGCTTGTTTTCATGCAATAAACGTCTGAAGGATGAGGAAGGAAAAATGAAGATGCACAATGTAAGAGTAAATGTGATTGGAGTGCAAAAGCAGGTGGCTGAGAGGAGATAATACAGCATATAAACTGTACCGTTAACTTGTCTTTTGTCTTCCAAAAAGAAAAAGAAAACAAGAAGTAAAAAAAAGTAAAAAAAAAAAAAGGTGACTTCAGAAAGAAGGAATCAAGCTTTTTCTCCCTTTTTAAATAATGTCATTGCTTGCTTAAACTGCTATGTACTTATTCCTTTCCCCAGTGATGTCCTATTGTCACCTAGAAAACAAAGCTATATGAACAAATTTTATGTTATTAGAGTCTATTGAAAAAGATAAAAGTTCTCACTGCAAATTCCAAAGTGCCAGTTGTCTGATTCATGGGCTTGCTGAAATACTCACACACAAGTAACAAACAGGTTTCCTTGGCAAATTGCTGAGAACTGTTGGTAAAATTCTTGAAAGAACTGTGAATAACCTGTGTGATGAATGGGGTCGAGAAATCTCATCATCTTCATATATCTGAGGAGAGCTTAATTAATTCAAATGAAGAAATTAAAGGTGTACGAAGGGGATTAAGGCAAAAGCTGAAAACAAAAATAGATCTGCAAAATATTAGATCTCTCCTAGCCTCAAAAGAGATCAATTAAATCTTTACAAGAGAAAAGGCACTGAAAAGGTCTCCTGCGGGGCCAGCAAAAGTCTGAAGTGTAATATTTTGGAAATGCCATAATTTAAGGAGAATACAATGTGTTATTTTTATATGCTGCAGAACCCTACAACTCCACCTCCCTCTCCTGTTAAAAATGCTACCCAACTAGCTTAATACTCGCAACTCTTTGACACAGTGTCCTGGATTTTAACACTTTCTGCCTATTTTATTTTCCATGTCTGCAGCAGTTCCAGAAGTCAGTCACCTCAGTGCTATTATTCTCCATAAATCAGAGAGGAGTGATTGATTCCTTTACAAATTATGTGTGCCACACAGGAGACTGGCTGGTAAACATTGCGATAGTAAACAGGCCTTCTCTTTATACATATATTTTTGAGAACCCTGCACAAAGAGTGTAAATTTCTGATGAACTGCTTGCTCCATCTCTAATTAGCATTAACACTAAAAACACTATTCACTATTCATATTTGCTCATCTCCTTATCTTAGATTAACCACTGTTTAATATGTGGTTAAAATTATTCTGCACATCATCAACTGATCTATGTGAAACAGCACAGAGAACAAAAGAAGCTTAATCTTCCATGAAGCTTCAGTCAAGTGAAACTGTACATAATCCAGAGACAGTTTCTTTTTGATAACCTGCACTTAATACACACTGCATGTCTCCCCTCTCTCTGCCCCTGCGCATTTTGTATCTGCTTATTAAAATAAAAAATAGCCCTGATTATTATCATTTTTTTGCTAGATTTCACACACTTTGGGCCTAATTGTGCAAACTTTTTGCATTGGGCACGATGGTTGAGCTGTCCTGTGGACACAACTCTGTGCTAACAGCCGTGATACCAATGGGACCACTTGCAGTAACGTTACATCCAGGAAGAAGGAAGACTTTGTGAGATGAGGCTTTGAATAGTGATTGTAGCTGCAAATGACTTGAGGCAAATAGTTGCTGTTTGGGCTGCTATGATGAAGTAGAAATTGAAATTTAAAAAATAAACAAGATCTTTCCCATAAACAGGTAAGGTAAGAGGACATTAACATACCAAATTATTAAGGTGTGAGAGCAGAGGGTCGGCTCTTATTAGTGAGCAAGTACATAAATTGCATCACTGAACCCAGTGTTTTTCCAAATTACTCACCTGAGTAAGTCTAAGAGGGCTCAACAAACAGGCGCAGTAAAACAAAACCAGTTTTCTGTACCTTGAAATATTTTATTTTTAAAAAAAAAAGAAAGTCACTTGGGATTTATAGCAACATTTTAATTTTTAACATCGCGTCCCCCAGCGCACTGCTGCATAACACGGCAAATTAAAGCCTGAAACTGAGCGAAAGGCGGTTTTGCCCATTTAGCCGAACCGTCCCCTGGCTGTGGCAAGATGCCGGCGGGCATCCCCGCAGAGAAGCGCAGCCGGCCCTCCGCCCAGGGGCGAGCGCGGGGCGCGGCGGCGGGGAGCGGCGGGGCGCGGCGGCGGGGAGCGGCGGCGGGGAGCGGCGGGGCGCGGCGGGGCGCGGCGGGCGGTGCGGGCGGTGCGGGCGGTGTGGGGCGAGGACAATAAGGCCCTTCCCGGTCAGGGCGCGGTGCTCCCGCCACTAGAGGTCTCTCTCGTTACAGCTTTCCCGCTCCTCCGCTCGTTAATTATTTTACTCAAAGGAACAATTCTGCCTTTTAGATTGGAATGCCTCACTTTAAGTGGTGTGCTAGAGAAAGATATAATGCCTCCTTAGCTTGTTCTCCTGCTGATGAGTAGATGTTGGGTTGACTGAATGAATCATCCTGGATATTTTAATACACAATGGATATACTTTAGCAAAGAAGTTTGAGCTTTCACCTTGGCTTCCAAAAGGTTGAAAATTTGACCAGATAAAACAATATGCTATGGTAAAAAGTGTCTTACTATTGAGAGACAGACAGCATGATACTTCAAACTCTCCTGAGGACACCTAGGATCTGGTATATACTTAGATCCCATAATTGCAAACGTGAACCCTTTTACATTCATTTCTATTTCTTTTTGGGAAAAAAAAAAAAGAAAGGCATATTTTCCCATACGAGTTGACAGTAAAGTTCTAGTGTATAACTACTTCTACTTTGTCATGCATTTTTCTTTTAATAAAAAATGAGATATTAACTGTGGTAGTCATCTTTTTTATTGCAACCTTATTATGAAAAAAAGACCCGTCAAACTTCTTTGTTTACCATGTTCTTGCAGTTTTAAATTCTTGTAGGATGTTGCTTCCCTTATACCTGCTACACAGATGAAACACAGCATCATCCAACTTAGGTAAAGTTACATTCTTCTGATTAATAAAAGCAAAGGACATGAAGAAAACTGAACGAAATGCAAACAGAATCCCATCCTCGTAAACAAGGCAAACCATGTTTGAAGAAAGTACAGCAAAGCACATTGATATCAGCTAGAAGGCAATACAAATATCCATGGGATAGAAAGAATTTTCCAATTTCCAGTGGAGGAAGACAGGTGGAGAGCATCTTAGCACAGGGAGTTGCACGTAGGAGGTAAAGAAGAACATACTGCAGCAAATCAATGCCAGTATCATGCTGAAGGAAGTCAGGATAAGGGAGGAGATTCCCCTGTTAAACAGAGAGGTAGGCACTGTGCAACAGTGGGGGGAAACAAAGGGGTTTGAATTAGTAGCAGTAGGGTGATACAACCTGGCAAAATTAGGACATGAAAAAAAGCCAGAAAGTTACGGAAAAAGATACTGTAGCAAAAATTACTGTGAACTGAGCAAGAAAGCACTGTAAGGAAATATTATGGGGCCATAATTACACCATTCAGGCTGTGCTAAAAGAATTCAAGCTGAAGCCTATTTCCTACTAACAAACTGTGGAGTTACAGTGCGAATACATACTCCCCACAATATCTTATTGGGATTGTTAAAATGATAGTGTAGGTCTGGATTCTGATTTCATTTACACTACTGTCACGGTAGTGCAGCTGGAAATCTCAGTGGAGTTACTGCTTATTTACAGTCCTGTGAGATCACACTCAATATCTTAAAAAGCAAAGACATTTTCTGTATTCCTCTTATGATTCCAAATTACTTATTCAGTAACAAAAAATCTTTCTCCTAAAGATTTTAAAGGGCTTGATTTTCCATTTCCATCTCCCTCACTGTTCCCACCTTTCCAGAGTGGGTGCAAAATGCTACCTTCCCAATTTTGCCTCTTGGCACTCAGTTTGCCTAAGCACATAAAGCTATGCAGGTGCTAGGTAGTAGAAAATCATGCAGTCATAGTTCTTAGTATAATTATGTTGTTTAAATGTCAATAGACCAAACTTTGGACCATGATACTCCTACTACATGGCTTACGCAGAGCCAGGTAGGCTGACACATATTGTGAGACTATTGGCCTACTTTAATGAAGCTGCTGGCACCTGATGAGACACTGTTGTTTTCCCTCTGCAGAGGGGAATGGCAATTGTGCAGCCGCCAACTTGTGTGTTTAAATACTATTGTTCAAGCGAAGAAAGAAGTGGGTTTTTGAAGTCAGAGAGGACAATGGTGAGGGTAAAACTAGTAGCTTATAGGAGAGCAAGATCACTAAACTCAGAGCTTTCCCGCAAGCAGCGAGTATCTTCTTGACTCAGTGTGGAGAGGTAAGTCCCTCCTCCCCTGACTAGTGTAAATCCTGGGAGGCTGAGAAGGCTGCACTGTCCTCTGAGCCCAGTGGCTGCAAACGTCTTTCCATTATGTAGTAGGAAGGTGGGGGTAAGAAACCTTCTTCACCCTCTCCTTCTGCATGAGGAGGCCATTTTTGTTTCAAAATCCTGGTAGACGTTCAATGCAGTTAATTTCTCCATCCTTTACAGTAGTTCCACACAGATTGTTGTAGCCTGAGGGCTGTCATTACTGCTAGGGCTTACAGAAGGGGAAAGAAAGACCAGATTCATTATTCATTTGAACTGAAGGGAGAGGGAATGAATCCAGAGAGACAGAGTGGTCATACGCAGAACCCAGTTTTCCCGATTCACAGTGAATCCACTGGGCTATGCTGCCTTTGGCATGCGTCAGGGGTAAGAAATGCATTAAGTACAAGTGTCTGCCCAATAAGCTGTGTAGCTCCTACCCATCTCCTGGGGCAGAGCAGCCCCAGTACTGCTTTGGAGTGGGGACTGCAAAGTGACAGCTAAGGCTGAGATCCCTTGCCTCGCCTGTTTGGGGAAACACCCCAGCCTAGTAAGTGACGGGGAAGGGCTGCCATGTCCTTAGCCAGAGCTGGATACAGCTGTAATGGTGATACAGAGAGAGCAGCATTTTCTTCAACTCATGACCCAGAGTATGTGCCCCTTAGTTTCTCCCGTAAATCCATTGCTGCTAACTGCTGCATTAAATAGACCCATGACCCCAATATTTTTAGTTCATCTTTTCCTGGACTCTGGCTTGGCTATTACTATAAATTAGGAAAATGAGAAAGGATTGTATTATCTCTGGAAGTGTCCTTGTTCTGCAGACCCCTCACCTGGTGTCAGTGGTAGCTACAGCTTTCAATTAGCCTACTCCTGTGATTTGCAGGGTTTTTTTAGTTTGGGGTTTTTTTTTACATTCACGTAGGACAAAAAAATACATGGTCAGCGTGGGAGTTTTACAGGTGATGTTCTTTAGCAGCAGAGCGAGCCAAATTGTTATCCTATGTTACTTCTTTGGGAAGGTGTTTCTCTGCATGTTAGACCTCACAATGGCTTGGTGGAGATTTCTGGGGAAGGTCACAATTGTCAGAAAATCCAGTGGCCAAGGATGGCTTCTGAGGAGAAGGCCACCATGAACCACAAGCAGGTCATTTTACCTGTTACCTGCACCACAAGAAGGTCATTTTACCTGTTACCATTTCACCAGAGTAGGAGGAAGGACCCCTCCCAAGATGCTGTAGAGGATATGTGTGCTCTGGAGACAGGTTTTCATTTTGTAAAATAAAAAAAGAGAGAGAAATTTGAAAATTAAAAGGCTCAAAAGAGAATAATATTGGGTAGGGAAAAACATCCTTATATTTTGATGCAGAGAAATTAATTCCAGAGGCCTCAGTTTGCTCATGCTGCTCTTTGGTAGAGCTTGGTGCTTTCTGATCCAAGCTGGTAGCCTATTCACTGCTGTACGGACTGGTAAGTGATGGGGAAGGGCAACCACAAGTTGCTGGTCTTGCAACTGGTTTGGCAGGATCAGGTCAAGTATCCATCAGTGACTTTCTTATTGAAATCTGGGTTAAGCTTTACAATTGCCAGCCTAGAAAAGGGAAAAGCCTATGTGTATAGTAACTCCTTTGCCTGGGAAACACTAGGTGTAATAGTTCATGTGTCACCATCAAAGCTCCAGGATCCAATAGCCATTGGGGGCGGGGGCGGGGAGAGAGCTTATTTTCATCCCATTTGCTGTAAGTATAGCAAATTTTATCACAAAGGTAGATTTTTTCATTGCCATTCGTTGTTAATGGAAGCTACCCATTCTGCCTATGCAAACCAGAATATTGCCTTCCGGTCACATAGTTACAGATTTTGCAGCAGATTATAAGTCTCTAGAACTTTCTCTGTAACCCTACTTCAACAGGACATACCAACTATCAGTCAGTTTATGTATAGATCTGCATAGGTAGTAAGAGAATAACATTATAGCTGAGGTTTACTGTGAGTCTAAGGAAACAAAATTCTCATGATAATATTAATTCTGACTTAAAGGAAGTATTTGGACATGGCTTCTTTCCCTGTATGAATTGTACTATGAAGACTCCTTACCCATCACATTTGCATTGTTTTCGTGTTTGGGAACCAGTCTGTTGGGTTGGCATTAAATTTCTGTTTATGAGGAAAGAGAATCAGACAAAAACAACCTCTGAATTGCCATAGAAACATCTCTCTTCAGTTTGATTTCAACTCAAAAAAGTATAAAGAATACCAGCATACTTATTTAAAGTGTGGATATATGTCTGCACATTTGCTGGGACTGAGCTTTCAAAAAACTCTTTGTCAGTAGCCATCTGATACATAAATGGCTTTGTTTACAGCAAAATGCTGGCATAAATAAATAGGAATATTGAACCAGAACAATTGCCTTTAGCAGCCAGTGCTGTAAATCATACACAAGCTGTCATCATGAGTTGAAACACGTCTGCATATTTAGTACCATGTTTAGCTTGCCTAATCAGAACAATATGTAAACCGTTAGTGCACATGAGAGCTTGCCAAGCCAAAAATTATTTACAAGTTGCATTTTGTGTTTCTGGAAATTTTCAACGGAGAGGAGAGGAGAGGAGAGGAGAGGAGAGGAGAGGAGAGGAGAGGAGAGGAGAGGAGAGGAGAGGAGAGGAGAGGAGAGGAGAGGAAAGGAAAGAAAGGAAAGGAAAGGAAAGGAAAGGAAAGGAAAGGAAAGGAAAGGAAAGGAAAGGAAAGGAAAGGAAAGGAAAGGAAAGGAAAGGAAAGGAAAGGAAAGGAAAGGAAAAAAGGAAAGGAAAGGAAAGGAAAGGAAAGGAAAGGAAAGGAAAGGAAAGGAAAAAATTTGGTTTTAAATAGTAAAAAATACATTGGGTATAGTAATCAAGCAAACACAGAATGTTTTCCTTGACAGTGCAATAGTGTGGGCCAGATCTCCAGTTGATATAAATCAGAACACTCAGTGAAGTTGTACAGATTTATACCAGCTATAATTCTGCCTGTTAAATTTTTACTTTCTGTTAAATTCAGAGGAATATAAACAAATAATTTAAAGCCACATGTATTTTTCAGCTTGATTCCATTCGTCAGACTACGGTACCTTAATAATATGAATTCTGACCCTAACAGTCCTTTCAGCCTGTAGGAGGGTATAGCCTTTAACGAATATGTATGCTGGAGCAGATTCTCAACTGGGTAGACTGGATGTTTGATTTGAATTGCTGTTACTTCAGTTCATATTTCCATGTCTCTGTTTACAAGAAACAGTAAAGTTCCTTTATTTATCTGAGACTAATAGGAAGCACGGGCAGCCCAAGTTCTCATGAAGGTTTGTTCCTCTCTGTACAGCCCTCAGATGTCACCTTAAACACCGTCCCTGACAAGGCATTAAGAGTATGTGGATTTACCTGGATGCCCCTTGCATTGCTGCTGATGAGAACACTTTATAGGGAAATTCCTCCACTGAGACAAGATTCTGTCTTTAGCACTGCTGGGGGGCAGTGATAAGGAATAAGGGTGCTACTACCAGTAATGCCTGAGACAAAGTGTGTCTACAGTAGTTTTTGATGGCCCTTCAGAGTCTATATTAGAGGCCTTCTTTGCTGCCTGTACCACCAGAAGAATATGGCCCTTGGTTCAGGCAGGGGCTGTTCTTCTGAGAGGTGCAGTGAGGCTGCAGCTGGACTGTAGAGCAGCCCTGCCACTGGTAAAGCCATGCAGGGAAAACGGACAAGAGACGTACGTAGTGCCTGGTCTGGCCATGCATCAACTGCTGAACAGGGAGAGCCAAGACCATCAGATCCAGGAGTGACAGGGTGGATGACATGCACTAGTTCAGCCTTTGGAGGAGCAGCATATATTCCTCTGTACGGCCACCCGGGTCAACCGGAGGAAAGCGGCATTTGGGCTTCAGATTGGTTTGCCTGGTGTTGGAGCTTGGAGAGAAGTGCGAGGAAGGGAGGTGAAACCTTCCCGCTGTCATCAGCTGGCACAAGAACCAGGCATTCATCACTATACAAAATAATATGATCAAGTATACAATTTCCACCGTTACGCGACCTGAAGAAAATTTCAATAACCACTCTCATTTTAATATGATAAATCTTCATTTATTTTTACGGACTATAAAGAGCACAGAATTATAGCACAGATTCCTGCCTTGAGTGTTTGCTGTTTACAAATCAGATTTTGTTTCTGAGCATGCTATTCCAGCAGAGAATCCTTTGTAAATGCCTAATTGCTTTGTAGGCCACACACTATTTGATCCTGGTGGTCTATGAAGAACAATAAAAGTAGACTTACAATAGCCTTCTTTAAATCATGCTTGGCACTTGACCATGAACAAGCGTGTATTCTGAGGTTTCCATTTATTAAAAATCCAGCACTTTTTATTGAGCAAATTAATGGTTCAAAATCACAATGAAATACCACTATTACAGCTGATCTTACCTAGAAAAATATGGCACTAAACCTAACGAGAATGAACTGTTCTCTCTCCATTTTACATATGCTGCCGACATCCATATGTGGCGTTACAAAAACTGTCTTTGGCCTTTTTAGAAAAATCTTAATGTGTATTTAAATGAAAACATAAGTGGGCTACAATCCTCTGAAGTACTTTATTCAATTAACTCTTTTTTTTCTTTCCTCAGTAGAAAGATTTGAATTATTTTATATTGTTTTCTCCCTGAAAGTCTCTAGTGTGATTACTATGATGATGCCATTTGTGCCACTTTGGGTACATTTATGTCGTATTTTTCATTTATAACTCCTTGATTCAGATTTTTATGATGAAACCATTAAGAGTCCAGTCCTGTAAAAAAGACTTAGACCCAGGTCCTGGAAAAACACATATACATATGCTTAACTTGACTGCTGAGAGTAGTCCTGGTAGTGAAGTTAAGCATGGCTGTAAATGCAGTACTGTGGCTTTCTCTGTTTCAGTAGCCCTGCTAGCTGCAATGGGACAACCCAGTGCATAGAATCAAGGTTGGGCATATTGTGTAGGTCCAAGACTGAAGTTTTCTCTGGGGTGAAACTATAGGATCTTAGTTCAAATGCAGCTGATCTTAAGAAAAAAATGGAAGCAAATTGTTTCAGCTGTTATTATGTCACATAAATGAAAGATACAGGAACGGTGTGATAGTAAATGCCTTTTTTAGCTTATGAAACTAAAAAAAATATTTTTAAATTAAATTTTGCAGGTCATTAGTCTTTAAAAGGCAGAGAAGTGTTGAGGGCTATTTTGAAAATGCCAGATAACTAATATTTTTTCTAACTGGTCATTCATACACACATACACCCACAACCTAATTTTAAAAATAATAAATTTCATAACTGCTCACAGATTGTTCTGTATGTGCAGCAGCCAAATAGACATGAAATGCTGAAACAGGTTTAATGGAGCAGTTGTAGTCTATTGGGGTTAAAAATCTCCTGTCTACAGGAATTTAAATATGCATTTAAATAATAGCCCATAATAATTCAAAGAACTCCTATGCTATATAGAAGAAATAGAATAGTTGATAATAGAAAGTCAGCCAAGTTATCATAAAGATATTTGGAGAGCCCTGTAGCATGCGGGTTCGTAGGCTAGGGAATGATGCCACGGACAGCAGTGGCCCTTACTTACCCAGGCTGTCCACTTGGCTTGCAGAGAGGCGATTCAGCAGCCGGATTTTGAGCCTCTCACTCACATTCCTCTGTGGTTATTCATTCACACAATGAGTCCTATTAAAACCAAAGGGAATCCTTGGGAGAATAGCGTTTCTTGCCTGTGGGCAATGAGTTCTTGATTTGA
The DNA here is from genome assembly GCF_018139145.2 of Gymnogyps californianus. NCBI lineage: Eukaryota > Metazoa > Chordata > Aves > Accipitriformes > Cathartidae > Gymnogyps > Gymnogyps californianus. The sequence continues at coordinate 190,595,714 of NC_059471.1, read as the reverse complement.
CTCCAATGAAGTGAGATGTAGCGTCATTGCACTGCCCAGCTGTGGTGAAGTGTTTTGGCAAATTGGCATATAGTCTTGGCAAATGAGACATGCTGAAAGGCATCTGCTCTAGTACATTGCTTCCAAATTATCACATGCTTTATCATCTCTGTTTACCAAACAAATGTAGCAAACAAGGGGTCATAATCCTTGCCAGCATTTTCAGATGCAGTTTTTGCATGTTAGCAGTCCCATTTGCTCATATTTTCTCCTCCTTGGTATATTATGTTATTTAATGACATCTGTGAGCTTCTGTATATTTTCTATACTCATACATTCAAGTCCTGAGCTTGCTAATGAACACTCCCACAAACATCTCCTTGATTACAAAGGCACTAGTCACAACAGTAAAGTTATTAATGAGTTTAAACTCACGAAGAACTGTGCCTGTAAGATTAGTGTCTTAATTTTGTTTCCTTTTTTTGTTGTTTGTTTAATATTTAAAATTTATTTAAGTAGTTTTTGTCATTGTGATTAAATACAGGTGAAGAGAAGCATTTTGGGATACTTATCTTCCTTTCATCTTTATTAAAGTTTTTCTTTTATTGAACTGGAAAAATATTAAACTTTTCACCTTAGACAGCAGGTTGAAGTATGACAGTGTAATCCAGATGGGAAACACAGGAAGACTTGGATAAAAGAAAATGAACTGCAAAGGGGCTCAAGCTGACTAAGTTGACAATGCTGTAATACTACCTTCGACTCAGTCTCGAGCTGTTTGTTTTTGCAATGAACACAAGTTTCCATTATAACATTTGCCTGTATGAAAAACTATGGCAAGACTTTGGTTTCCATGGTGACACTTCTCTTTTTCATACATATTTATCATTAAAAAGCAGGAAGCCTACCCTTTTCTATCTGAGAATGTTACTTTTAGCACTTAATAATTGAAGCCAAAGCTGATTTATTTTTTATGTCAGGGTGTCTTACACACATTCCTCTATCAGTGAAAACTCCTGCAGTATTACAGTCATTTATTGTAAGTAGTTTATTCCATACATTACTTCAGGAAAATATTTCCAGGTTTTAAAACTGGAGAGCGGCCTGCCTTTCCTCCCCCCAGTTTCAATTGGCACCACAGGGTATCAGGGCTAAGCTTTCAAACTATTTCAGAGCACACACCAATCTACACACAAAGCTTTCGGCTTCATTAATATGACATGCAAGAGAGGCAACATTTCTGGTTCTTGCCAGTGACCAGAGAATACTTGGAAGAGTAAAACATTTTATGAAATTAACCTTTTTGGAAGCAGAAATGCTCTGTCTTTACCTGGCTGGCAATCTTTTGTATTTACACAGCAGCATTGCTATTTTTTCTTCCCCCACAACAGAGCTGAAACTAATAAATAAGCCAGGATGGCCACTGTGTCAGTTTTCCTATTCTTCAAATCCATACTTCAGCTGGCAATTTGCTAACATTTCTCAAGTGAAAGAAGTTAGAAACTCAATCCAAAACAGTTTTTCCATTCTCAGGTTCCCAAGCTGATGCCTTTTATTAGCAGAGCTTTGTATGGTGGAGGAAAGATACCCTGGTGAAATATGTTGTCTAATTAGTTTTGAATCTAAAAGCACCAAGGATATGTGACATAATTAAATATACAAATGCTACTTGAACCTAAACAATTCTTACAGAAATTGAGGTAACATCAGAATGATACATTCAGAAATGTATTAAGTGGCAATGAGCAAGGTCTGTACACTATATATACTATCTGGAGTGGGTCAGTCACCTTAGGTGCCTTAGTGTGTCCTTAGTATTTACAGTATTCAGTATGTTTCCCAGTGTTTCCCAGCATAACTGAAAAAGGGATCCTGCAAATCCATTACAAACTGGTGCTGTAAATCCAGTACAAACTGATGCCGTAAATCCCAGCTGAGATGTTTGGCCAAACTGGTGGAAAAGACTGTGATTTGGGATACTGTCACCACGCAGTTATGGTGACGAGTATGGTATAAAAATGCAGGTATTTTTTAACTTAATGGCTGGGAGTCATTACAGCATTACTCAAAAGTCAATGAACACTGTAAGTGCAATGCAACTGGAGATCAGTATCAGAAAAATGAGGATTAAAAAGTCCTTAGAAAGAGTTTTTACTTGTGAAAAATCATGGATACTTCCATCACTGTTTTTTTTCTTGCTTAAATCTAGACTACCTTGTCTGGCCAGCAGAGCTGAGCTGAGTGATGACCTAGCCACCACCAGCGCAGGAGCTGCAGTGCTGTGCACAGTGAGGGCTCCTCACCATGATGGGAAGGGGCACAGCCAGCACAGCAGGTTCTCCGGCCAAGGGCCTGTTTCACCTCCTCACGTCAACTCCTTCAGACCTCTGGGGATGGGAGTTGCATGTGGATGAGAAGAAAGCAGCAAGGCAATGCTGACATGTCTGCACTGCACAGATGGAACCGTGCTGCGTGCACGGAAGTGAAGGGAGATGAGACACCTTTGTTTTTCTCCTCAAACATCTCCTTCCAGGTGTAGGATGCTGGAGGGAGCTGCTCTCTGTAAGTGGCCTCTGTGAGGACCCTGTCTGCTGATGGTGCAGTTCCTCTGAGAGACTGTGGCTTCCCCTTGTTTGGAGGACCAGATACTCTCCTTTAAGAAATTTTTTTGTTTGTGATTTTTTTTTATTTTGGGGGAGGGTGAGCAGAATTTGTATACTGTTACACATTTAGGAGTAAAGAAATAAAAGCTATTAGAAAAATAGGTCAATCATTAGATTTACATTACAGTAAACAGACACCTAGGTAGCTATATAGATGCACACACACATATATGTACTTCCCACCTACATTAGTGGTAATGTATTGGTGGGCAATGAAGCAGTAAGAAATATCAATAAACTTATTAATACAGGACAGACCAAACACAGGATTTTATATATATATATGTATAAAAACTGAATAATTTGTACATATATTTATATGTGAAGTCAGCAGTTGAGGTTTTTGAAAGCAGTATCTAGGTCAAATTTTATAAAACATTTTTGAACTATTCAATGTTCTTAGTTTAACTTTCTCCATCCTTTGTTTTCATATAACTCAATAAAGACATTTTTTTTCTTTCTGGTAACTTGGTTGCTCACACCACATGCAGCTGGTTCAGCCTAGGCCTTGGTCTTTTCTTCTGGATTTATTTATCTTCCATTGTAGAGCAGAGGTGGTCTTTCATATATGCACTAATAATGTTTACATTTCTAAAATGGAACACAGACTTTCACTTGAGGTAAAAGATCACAAGGTCAAGGAAACTCAGAGATTAGATCTTCTGCCTAAGCAGACTGCAATGTAGTAAAACTTTGGAGATCTTGATCGGTAACGCTAATACCCTCCTTCGGAGCCAGAGGCCAAGGCCTTTTGTGCACCAGAATTTTTGTTAAAATTGCCTTCTAAAATTTCTTTTAATTACCCACTCACACCAGTGAAACCTCAACCAACCTAACTAACAATTGGGAGCATTAGCGTGTTTCAGCTTATTGCTATAGCCTCAGCATGATCCAGCCCTGGCAGAGAGGGATGCCAATCCACCAGCTGCCCACTTGCACCTCCTGCCCACTGCTAAGGGAAGTGCATAGGTGGTAATGAAACAACAAGAAATGTTAATAAAATCACTAGTAGTATAGGCAGGTCAAACACGTGATGGTGACTTTTAGTAGAACAAATGCACCTATTAACAGTTTTGAAATGAATAAAGTGAAAGTCAACATCTTGGAGACTGGGCTGTTCGGGTAGCAACTTCCCTAAACAATTAAGTCTGACATGCTGCAGAAAATCTCTAGAGGTAGATTAACTCACGAGTTTTGAATTAATTGGTGGTTACATTTAATTCAGTCAGATATGGTGAGACTAAATTAGTAAAAATACTTGGGATAACGTTCAAGTAGATTTTCCTAGGAAGACTTTTTGCCCTGCATAAACATTGAGCATCACCTCCATGATGTGCATGTCGTTTCCACAAGCAGTCCAAGTATACCTCTTGTTTTCCTCTCAGCCCCCATAGTGTGCTTTGGGATGGAAACTTGTAGGCCTTGCTCAGCCCAGTTTAGATTTTGTGCCTGTGCCTAAGTCAAGAAGTTGAGTTTAACTTTCTCTGTTGGACTGTTGTATGTGTAATAATTTAAGACTATAAGAGAGGCAAAGTAAATGGGAGAGGTAGCATCTGTTAGTGACGAATCTAAGATAGTTGAAAGATACGGAGGATCCAGAATATTTTCTGCTATTTTTACTTGCTTTCTTTCAAAAAAAAACCCCATGGAAATATAAAAAAAAATTCAGCAGAAAAAGATTTGCCTAAATTATCAGCTTTTTGACTGAACTATTTTGACATTTTTGATCTGAAATACTGTTTCTAGTTTGTCAGCTGGAAACAAATGTTTGTTTTGGGCAATATCAATCTGCTTCATATTTTGAGTGCCTCATGGGAACAGTAGTTCTCAGACTCTTACACCCTCCTTGTTCCCTTGGTCATGCTTCACAGTCAGACCACTACTCTCATGGTCAGCAGTGGCCACTCCCTAGCAATGAATTACTACAATGCTCAGGGGAGAGAATATGTAAATTCCCCTACTTGCAAAAAGCCCCTGTTGCTGGGCTTTGTGTAGGAATTTTTGCTGCAATGCTGAGAAAGGAAAACATTTCCTTTCCTGTGGTTAAGTCTGCAAAACTACTTGCCTGTTCCCCTGCAACTTCCCTCTCCCTCTTTGCAGAAAGATCCTTCTTTGTCTTGCGAGGTGCTGTGTGTTTTGTGTGGTCCCTTTATATTCCTGAAATCTAAAAGCACCTTTCTTTTGTACTGCAACACATGTAAGGGATACTGTGTGTGGATGTTCCAGCTGTATAACTCTATACAGATCACAGAGGTGTCATCCAAACTTGCAGCCATTTATTGGCTAAACAGGAGAAAGTGGCTTCTGTAAATGGTGAATGAAATGGGGACTATTAACCTTCCTGGAACCAAGTCCCTGGGTACAGAATGTGTGCAGCCCACCAGAGATGAGAAAGATAGGATGGATACCTGAGCAGAATCAGAGACATTTATTTAGTTGCAACCGTGACGAAAATGGAGCCAAAATCAGTCACTGCAAACCCAGACAACTTCAGGCTAGAGTTCTGATTCCAGCCAGTTTCTAAAAATAACATGAAAGCTGTGGTGAAAACTGATAAAAGCTTGGAAATACCAAGCTACAGCTGGTCACCGGGCTTGATTCACTGCTATATTAAAGCCCCTTTAAACATCTTTGGCAGGGCAAAGGGTCTTTAAAGTGAGTGTGAATTATATGGTTAAATACTTGCAGCTGATTTATCATAACTTGTGTTGCTGTATAGGGTTATTGAAATACATGTTGTCTAGTCCTATTTTCCTGAGCTGTGCGGGTCTAAGGAACTCACGTGTTTGCAGGACAGCTGCAGCTGGAATACACAGAATGCAGCATGGTGTGGGAGGCTCAAGCTCGAAACAAAAGCTCACACTTCTCAGTATAGGAGGTTCTAATATACCAAATTGTATCAACATTTAAATTAAATTATTTGTATTAAGTAAAAACTAAAAATGTTAGTAACAAATTTAGACTACGTTCTATGTAGGTTTCTGTATCTGGCTACAATAATTGTACATATATAAGTAAAATTCAAGACATCTATCGTACTCTTCAGAGAGCTCTTCTTTAAAGATGGTAAAAGCCTAAAGTTCACTCTGTAAATACTATCTAATTAAATGATTCCACCTTAGTTTTAACACCGTTATGCAAAATGCCCAGACAATGTTTTTCTCTGGTTTCCACCTAATCCAGCTGAATCTGTTTTAAATAGCTATAATTGGTGATTTTCTAGATCAAGGGTCTTACTCAGATCAATGACAGTAGCTTGTGTATATTGATTACTAACCATGCCTATGAAAATATCATTTGTTACCTCGGGAATGATAGTGGAATGAACAAGCTAACTCCAAATTGGAAGGGGATCAATGTGTTGCATGTAGATAAAAAGAAGCATGTTACCTGAGAGAGCATCAATTTTTCATGGACTGTGGACAAAACACGAAAGAAAAAGGAATTCACTAGGTCAGACACTTAATTACTGAGGTCCTGTATTATTTTCTTCTAGCAAAAGAGTGAACCAAGTTCATTTTTCAGTCACAGAGAAGGAGGAAATTCTCTAAACCATGCAGAAATATATGGGGCATATCCATTAAAAGTGAAGATACATGCTGTGCTATTACAATCATACTTAACGGTTTAGAAACAGAGACTAGTGTATCATCTTATAATAAGTACTCCTGGGCAGACATGCTAAGCCACACAGGGATGAACAGCTTATGCACATAAACATCCCAAATGTGTTCAAGCCTCCAGGAGAAGCTCACTTCTCCCCTTTTCCTCAGACATATGAAATCAGGAGTAACGTATATCATATTCAAAAAGTACACCAAATTCAAAACGTATATCATACAGGAATTGTATTCACAAACATGCTTCCTTGCAAGCACGTATTTCAGAATATTTCTTCCCTTACTCCGGGCTTGACACGGAGGTGAATTGGCAGATCATGGCAGATCAGCTTTTTTGCTGTAAATGTGCAACAGAAGAAAGATTCGGTCCACAGCTCAGCAGCACTTATTGCAGTTTCTGGGAGGATAGGTTGTTCTACAAGGGAAAGGGACGTGAAGGACAAAGTACCCGTTATGCAGAGCTGCTCTGCTGAAGTGCAGAGCAACCCAGAGGCAGAGGAAGTGAGTTTGCCAAGCAGAGGAGCTGCAGATGTCCCGGAGCCACAATGGAGGATCCCCTATCTCTGCAGACAGGTCCATGCTGCCAGCTGGCTCTGGGCAGTCACTGGGAAAGCCCGCTGCTTGCTCTGTAGTGAAGGGGAGAGGAGGGAGGAGAGACCTCCTTTACCTGGGGAATGATCTGATGGAAACATCCCAAAGGCCAATTTGGGGCTGTGGCCTTTTGACTGTCTTGGTTGTCCTTTCCGGCAGGCAGATGGCAAACACCCATGTGTTAGGCTATGCTACTAGACTCAGGAGAAGGTAATTCTTCCTTCTTTTGTGGCACTAATGTGAGTACTAGTCTACAGGGACTTAGCTCATCCCTGAAAATCACAATTCCCTGATGCACTCCAGACCTACCTAGTGGGATCTGTAGGAAGTTACTCAAGTCTAAAGTAACACAACTTTTATGTGGTGCTTTAATGTTGAGGAACAATAACACAGGTATTGTAATGAGTGAAGAAGAGTGGTGAACTGAAAAAGAGTCTAAATTGTTAGCCTGTGTTTCATTACTTTTCTACCTGATCTCCACCCTATGAAATTTCCATAACATTTCTTTCACATTGCGGTGTTGTGAAATGTATGGAATATACTGGCGGAAGATCTGTTGTCTGATTTTAGCATGAGTATTCCATTTTTTTTCCCCTCCAAATAGAAAAGGGTAAGGGAAGGGAAGGGGAGGAAAGGGAAGGGAAGGGAAGGGGAGGGGAGGGGAGGGGAGGGAAGGGAAGGGAAGGGAAGGGAAGGGAAGGGAAGGGAAGGGAAGGGAAGGGAAGGGAAAAGCTTTCCAGAGTGAAATTCGAAATATTGACTCTTCTCTGAGCCAAAGGTACAAGATAAAAACCAAAATCTTTTATTAATTCCACATTTTTATTTGTTCCTGTGATTTTGGGACCCCACTTGTGGCATTTTAATTCATTTGGGAATTTGGAAATAATCAGTGAAATTATAGGTGTTATTAAAATCAAGAGAAATTGCATAGTTTTCAGTCATATTTGCTTGAAGGATTTCCATTCTATGAGCTGACATAATCCTAAACAGCCTGTACCTCTTCTCAGATTTGCTTTTGACAGTGACAGAGTAAATACAGAATACAAATGAATACAGGTTTTCTGCTTTATTAGGGAAGAGTACCATGTAGCCACAGAACTTGCAGATTATTCACTACCACTTCAAATAAACAATCCACAGTGTTGTTACTCTAAAATATTTTTGGATGGATGAAACAAATCAACTACATTCATCCACTGATAGAAAAGCATGAGAAGTTGAAAACACAAGTACTACTGTGGCTCAGAGAATTTATAACTTAAAGTAAACAAGTTAGCTCCAATGTTAACCCTTTATTTGTTTTTAAAATTGAAGAAGGTGATAAAAACAACTCACAAAGAAGAATTTGGCATCTGGGCATACTGAAGGAGTGAGATCCTCATCAGAAAAGAACGAAGTGTTGATATTAGTCCGTTAAACTGGATTCACACTGTTTTCTGCTTCTGCTGCCATTGTTTTCCTTTTGATTCCAAACACTAGACAAATGCTAGCTTTCTGCTTTGTTTCAAGCAAGATGATTAAATGTAGATGCTGGCTAGCTTGCAAAAAGGAAAGATTATCTCAGAGAATTAGCACCCTTATTATATGGTTCAGATTTTAAATCAAAATTAACAAATAAGACTGTCACGCTATTGTATATGAACCATAGGGCAATTTTTACATGTATAAACACTGATTAGCATTTCACTTCAATTTGTTAATTTAATTAGGTATTTTCAGAAATTTTAAATATTGTTTGAGTAGAACTCCTGTATTTAAAGCTTTTATATGAAGGTCACATGGGCAAATCTTGTTTTGCCAGGTGGACTGTCTACAGTGTACAGAGTCTTGATAAAAACCAGCTGCAATTGCCTGATACTGGTTAAGACTCAAAAATCAGACTGTGCAAACAAATATATCTTGGCCCTAGATACTTGCCACATCTGCCAACAATTAGTTATATATCAGAACTAGAACGGGGCACAGAATAAACAAGATCTGATTTCAGAATAAGCAAATAAACAAGGAGCTCTGCATCATTATTCATCAAGTGGATGTGGAATTACCTAAGTTGTAGGCTTAGGTTCAGAGCTGTCAATCCTTGAGGTTTAGCTAAAAGTATTAGGTAACAAAAGATCTGATTGACAAATACTTTGCAGATGCTCTGGGAGCACGTTATCCCACCTGCTTGCCTGCTCAAGAGTGCCACCCAAACACTCAGCCAGGGTGCTTCTGGGGCACAGATGCTAGGGGCGAACTGGCTGTGGGAGCAGAAAGAGCTATTTCTAAAGAGCTTCTTATCACGATTGCTAGGGTTTCTACAAATAGTGGTGTCATTATGCCACTGGTGTCATGAGATATCCATCTGTTCAGAATTAGCCGAGAATCTAAAACAAATGAATACTAACATTTTGGACTGAAAGGTAGTTTTTAAACCAAAGTGTTTTATGAGGATTGAAGGAGGGAGGGAAGCTGAGACTCAGTGAAAATACTGAGGTTTCCTGGCTTGCAAAGTTAAGTTGCTGTGTAAAGAAACCATGAATCCTGACTCTCATCTTGCAGGCAAACTGTTCCAAGTTTTGAAGATTTTCCAAAACATTTTGACCTGTTTCTGGAGAGCGTGAAAATGAAACATTGTTGAGTTTCTGTAACAATGAAGCATTCAATGACAATAAAATTGACAAATAATAGGCCACGTTTACTTTACTATCTAGACAAAGCAAGTCTTTCTGATATCGTGTTTCACTTGAAAGATTGTATTCAATTAAAATCAAAGCAGGAAAGGAATTTTATTACCTGCATGTAACGTGGGATATGATATAATGACCTTCATTCAAACTCCCAATCATTAAAACTCTCTAACTGGTGACCAGGGAGGACTTCAAATTCAGGTCCAACAGCTGCAAAATATGAATAAAAGCTATAGCTTAATCGAATCAGTGATTCTAAATCTTAATACACAAATGGCATGAGAAAATCAAGCTTGTGGAAAAATAAGTTTTCGCTCTAATGTACTACATTTTATTTTGAACAATTCTTCAGCTGTGTTATGCTGGGTAAAAGATAGTAAGACACTGCACACTGTCAAGTCTCTGTGATACCTCAATTTTATTCTTTCTAATGAACCCTCTGATGGTGGGCAACAACAGTAACCTGCCAACAACAAAAAGCAAGCTACTGCTCTCTTGCGCAATGCAATTTCTATAGTGGACCAGGTCCAGAGCTCAATTACGCCACAGCAAATCAAGAGCAAATATTCTTCTGAGGCCTGATCTGAATGGCATATGAGAAAAAGCATTTTTGGGTCTACAGAATGGGAATTAATGAGCATGTTTTTTTCATTACTAGATTGATAATTGTCATATAATCACACATTCAAGGACCCTGATCGCATATTCCACTGAAATCAGCTTCAAGATTTCCACTGATTCTGGCCAGCTTTCAGTCAGGCTTGCAGACAGCAAACAGGCGGAGGTGAGTAGGGTATAAGTTATTTTTCCTAAGCTTTGGGGAAATCAATTTTATTCAGAGTATCTTTGAATTAGGACACAGGCCTTAAAGGGGCCTCAAAAATAATTTCCTGTCCTTTTGTACAATGTCAGAGTCAACGCAGAAGCTCATAATGACCCATTTAGATTTTATGGGATAACCAGGCTTAAGGGTTGCAATCATTTTGTTTTCTCATGGATCAGAAAGAAGAACATGTCCTCGTCAATAATACTGCAGTCACGTCCAAAAGGAAAACTGAAAGCTTTCCTCAGAAACACAGAGAGGGGGATATGATACCTCTCCTCCACACCTCAGGTTGCTGTGTTCAAAGTTCAGACTCCACAAGGAGATGAAACAGAGTAAAACCTGAAGTCTAATCTTACCTCACACTGCCTTAAAAACTCACATATATACAATGGAATATTTTGTCTGAGTTAATTAAAAAACACTCTTTTCATCTTATTAACTATATTTAACCAAACCAGTTGAAAGTTGCTTAAAAAATCAGAAATTAGAAAGGAGCTCATTAAAAAGTGAATTAGCATTTCACTGATTTGAGTTTAATATGATTGCATTTATACAGTACAGAAAAATTACCACTTTATTAGAAGTCATTTGTACACCTAACAGCTGTATGAATTCACCTTTGATGTAGTGGAATAGTATTTATACCAACTGTTAAGTATTATAAGGTAATTAGTCTTGCTCTGTTCCGCTTCTAAACAGTGAGTTATTAGATACACGTGATATGATACAGGTCTTATGATTTGTGGCCCCAAAATCTCCATTAATCTGTTGGGATATGTCTCTGTAGTGGCTTATCCTTATTCCAGGGAAATGATTACTTTAGGAAAAGTCTTACAAACCTAACCCGATGATCTGACAGGACTCGAAAGCCTAGTTTTTCTCTCTAACCAGTCAAAGAATCTGGAAACTGTCTGCAAGAAGCTTTGCAAGGTGTTTCTTCTGGGAAAGACGTTGTGGCTGAGTGACAGTGTGCTCAGAAGCTGTCCCGACACCTGAATGCCCCAGGGAAGTTCTCTGACTTCCGTGTCCTGGCATAAAAGTACAGTAGGAAAAAGAAGAGTATAAATATATCTTGCGTATATCTAGAGCATATGTGATCAGCTTTGCATTCTGGTCCTTCCTGATGCTTGCAAACACAGAGGAATATTTTTAAACCACATTTCAGAGTCATCAACTCTTCTCTTATTCAGGAATCCAAGTGGTGCTAGAGCAAAGTCCTTCAGACTGATGTAAACATGCCTTTTGAAGTGGAACCAGGATTCTCCCTTGAGTCCTACTGTCTTTCATCTCAAGGCCACAACATCTTTCTGTACATTCAAAGTGAAGAAGGAAGGAAGGAAAGAAGGAAGAGAGGAATGGAAAGGAGGGATGAAAAGAGGGAGGGAGGGTGGAAGAAAAAGAGGGAGGGAGGGAAAGAAAAAATATTTCACAATACTTTTGCTCTTTGTCTGAACTACGGGGAAAAGACTGAATAGATTCAGCAGATTCTCTTTGGGGATTGTCTGTCTAAAAATCCATATTATGAATGACACAAGCAAAAAACAATTGCTCATATAACGATGTTGTATGCTTTTCCCTTTGAACAGTATTTCAGTGGCTTAAAGGGATATTCCCCTTCATGTCTATGGTTAGGGACTTTGAAAGGTGCTTGACAGCGACTCTTAATCTTAGGTGAAGTTCATGCAGAAAAGCACACTTCCCAAATAATCTTCCAAAAGCATGTTTTAGTCTTAATTTACAAGGGATTGAGACACTAGAAGCTGATCTCCATGCTCATTCACCTTTTGTTTCCCTTAAAATGTTATCTAAACATTGCTAGATTTCATTTGCACCATATTAATTTTACCATGTGCCTACTTTATAAAGAAATGTGATTGGTAATGGTAACTCATTACCACAAGCCATGCAAAAAACTGAATTTTTAAAAGCTCTCAATCCTCAGCAACATTTAGCCAGTTTCAGAAAGACAATTTACAGGGGAAAACCTGAAACTGTTACTTGTCATCTGAGCCAACATTTCCTTTTTCTTTCCAAGACCTATATTTTTAAAAGCAGGTAGAAGCATGATCAGCTGCAACTGCTATCTTATTCTGCATTTCCGCAAAGTTTGGTGCTGTTTTAAATGGTGTTTTTGTTCCAGTCTTGCAAGAAGAAGAGAAAGTACTAGGGATATTATCTAACTAAATAACAAGTCTCCCTCCTAGATTCTGTAAAACTTCTATCGGTCTATCTAGGCACTTATGGCTCATATGTCTCTGAACATCCCTTTTAGCTATTTAAAAAGGGGCAAAGATCCCCAATTTCTGTTATCTTTTTTTCCTCAGTCTTGAAGTGATTGATAAGTTTGTGTGTGTGTCTGTGTGCATTATTCAGCTATGGATGCATACTTGCATAAAATAATGGGTTCATTAAGGACAGCTGAATTGAAAAAGTATGTGCACTTTGTTCTAAAAATATCTTTATTTCCATGATTATTGTGAATGAATTCATAGGATCTTTCATGATCCCTTAAGAGCTCAGTTTCCAGGGCTTGCAAGCCTTTGTTTGTAGGATGAGAGCTTTATTTCTGAAGGGGAAAGCAGAATCTCTCAGATAACTATTGCCAAATTCCTGGAGGAGTCTGTGACTATCAGGATGGGCATTTATCTTTGAATTTTGTCTTAGAATGGAGAGTGCCAGCATGCAAAGTAGGTCACCGGTTGTGTTCACAGGGAACTGCCTTGCATAAAAGATGGGCTGCTGTCTTCTGCAGCAAGAGACCCTTCATGGAAAGACCCTGTCATTTTCTGCCTGGCTTTTAAGGGTTAGAATAGCAAAGCCTATGGAGTTATTGTATGCCCCGTTCTATGGCAGGTTCAAACACGAGGTTTAACACAAGGTTCAAATTTCTGGTAATAATAAATGGGATGCATGTATATATATAATACTGTAAAAATCTCAATAGCCATCAGTTGTGAGTATTCCAAGGATGAAGATTAACTAAGTCAAAGGCATATTCCTTCAGTAGTGAGATATGCTACAGAAGAAGCAAATGCTTGTGTCTTTCTATGAGTTTCTCTCTTGGTAATGCTATCAGGCACAACAAGAAGAAGAAAAAAATCTCTGTGTAAAGAATGAAAAGCTTTCTCTCCCCTCTTTCTTCACTGTCCAAACCATTTTTTCCTATTTAAATATGGAAAAGCAAAGCTCTGAATACATTATAAAAGAAGGTGTTGAAAGAAGATTAGTAAAATATGTGTCATCTTTTGCATTCGTGGCTTCTATTACAGAGGGACCTGGAAAGACTGTAGTGCACACCTCTGTCATCTTTTCCCTAGACATAAAATAGTAAGGAAGGCATAGATTAGAATTGAACATGCTTCGATTCTTGTCACTTGCATACAAATGTATGTGGATGACATAGCACTGCTTAGAATAAATCTGTTACAGAGATAACTCTCCTGTCTCATACTGATTTCAGTTCTACTTGTTACTGGTTTAGTGGTACTAGATGTGTGTTAAACGGAAATAAGTCAAGGTCACGGTTTTGGAGCATCAGTGAAATTCATCAGCCTGAGTCCATCTTCCGATATCTTCTCTGACTTGTACTAAAACTTTTCTTTTTCAGATGACTTCTGTGAAGAATTCTTATAGTGTTCCAGCAGTATACTCCTGTATGATATTCAGAGCCCCTTAATAGGAAAATTATAGTACCTGTCAAACTGATGTTCAAACACTACTGTGCTTCTGTGGGATAGTTTTCATTTGCTTTGTTATTTTTTGTTTCCAAAGGGAAAGACATATTTGTATCAAGTTGAGGTAAAGATATTTATTATCACAGTATGTTAAGTAAAACAGCCAGAGTATATAAAGACTGATTATTGGCTGAATATTTTACAATCAATTTACAGTCTCAGAAAGAAGCATCCTTTTTTCTCTTTTCAATTCTTTGTAAAGCCATTTGTAATAACCTTGTTTTCTGAAAAGCATATGCCGACAATTACTAGTGTGACAATGTACTATTAATGTAACTAAGCTCAAAACTAGTCACTTATTTAGGTCTTTCTTCAGTTGTGGGCTGCTTTGTTTAGGACATGGATGGGAGCTGACTGCTGCGTCTGTGCACAACCAGCTCCCTGAAGTTGCCCACTTGTCTTTGGAAGCCTCGTGGCTCTTTCAGCTTGGCTGGGCTGGTTGGTGCTTGGGCAGTGAAATGACTGTGTTTCACCAAGAAGTGTTGAAGGAGTAGTAATGGTGGATATTCCAAGTTTATTGCTTAAGTCAAAATGTTCCTGGTTCTGAATTTGCTTAGCTTGTTCTGGACCTGTTACCTCCTATATGTCGGACTTGGGACTCAGGAGGTTTCATTTTGCTCTTCAATCTCATTAGTATAAGTATGGAGTCATTTGACCAACCTGGAGCTTTATTTTATAGATACAGGCTATTTAATTCTGTTTAATTCTTTTATTCTTCTAAAAGACATTAAGAAGACATCACATTTGGAAATTATACAAAATTAAGAGGTGTTGCAAGTAACTGTGAGGACAGAAAAATAATATGGAGGCCGCGGAGGTTGGTAATATGCAGTGAAAATAAGTTCGCATAGGTGAGAATCAAAGCAGAAAAATGCAAAATAATATATTATGAGACAAAGATAATATGAAATAGAGATATTAACCGGGAGGACAGTACTTGAAAAGTTGCTGGGTCACAAGGACCTACTGTGAGATAGTACAGCAAACTGATTGAACTTACAACATGGCACAATGGAAAAAAAAAATCCAAAGCGTAGTTGTTGCAGTGAAACTGTTTTTGATAGAAGATCCTTATTTGCCCTTTTGTGTCTCCAGAATATCTTGAGGCAAAGTCACTGTCCCTTGTTAAGTATTTTATTCTATCCCAATTAAAACCTCAGATTTTCCACAAAAGAAGAACTTTTTAGTACTTTACATAAGGAAAGGAAGAAAACATGTATCATTGTTCTTCCTGCCAGCATGTACAGCTACTGATCTTCTGAGACTTTTTAACTGCTTTGTTTGCTTATGCAATAAAGGTCTTATCAAGGATTGCTTGAAGATAAAAGTGCTAGTTTGTCACTTTCTAAAGTCCAGCCTGAATCAGCATAAAGCAGATTGGTTTAACCTTATTATCTTGGTGTTCTGAATGTAAGGTGTAATATACAGCCGGCCCAACATGATCCCTCTATAATTTCTGTATAGTATCCAACAAATCTTAGAGATGACCTTATAGTACAAATTTGTTAATTTGATCTTTTTTCCTTTGTTTTTAATCTTAACAGGGAAAATGGTCTTGCCAACTGATTTAGTTTTGCCAGATCTGATCTGATTTACAGCTGCAATCAGATGACATATTTTCCTGACAGGAGAAAAAGTGAATACTTCCCTTCAATGTGATTCATTTGGGCCTGCAATGGAGAAGTAGAAATCGGGTCAGCAATAAAAAATGTCAAGCTGTTTCAAATACAGGAGTCTATGAAAGTAATGATCAAAATGAGGTCACTGAATTATCTGATTCTGAAAACAATTTTATTTGTCTGCATGCACTGGAGCTTGAGGGTCATAGATACTGAGATGAGAGCAGGAATGAATATGCCTGGAGATCATGAGAAGCACTTGAACTTGTAGCTGCTGTGATCTTTGATTTTGGAATATTCTCCTTGAAAGTGATACTTCAAGGATTGACATCAGAACTTCTAACTAAAATGATTGATTTTTTCTTTGACAAAATTCTGTTTATTTCTCCTCCCACAGGCATTACTTCTGAGAATTTCTTTGTGGGTCCTGTCAAGAATGCAGTTATTTGTGAGGCATCTGTGGGTGCTGTGTACTCCAGTTTGAACACTCTCTGAGCAATGCTTTTTCTAGAGTATTAAGTAGTCTGAAAAGCACAGTGAAAAAAAATTGGATGTGAATTAAACACTCAAAACCCAACATTTTCAGTCTTTTAATTCTTCATCAGTGCAAGTGAAAATGTCTGTCACAGCTGTCATGACTCATGTACTCCATTATTTTTAAAATGGTGTGTGACTTCTGACATTGTGGCACTTCTGTGCTGCTATGAGTGGGTAGATGGAAGAGAAATTTAACCGCCTTTACTGAGTTTTAGCTGTTAACTTTTGATAAGCCACTTTCCTCCTGCATTGTGAATGCAGGGACAACTGAGAAATCTCGCTGACTGATTTTGAGTTGTCCATAGTCCCATGACATAGTGAAACACAGCTGTTCCCATCGGAACAGTTCCTGTGTGCAGGGTAGTCTTCTTCAGAGGAGAACAGTGGAAGAGGCTGGGGCAAGTGTTCCCAATACCATAGCCCCAGGTTTTCCACTCACTGCTGAAAGGCAGGGAAGCACATGTTATGTATGGAGCCGCTGTGTATCTTCTCTGAACATGTCACTTTTTAAAATACAAAAGTGCTTTCTGTACATGAAGGAAAATACCTTGAGAAAGCACACAAGCTCACTGAACCAGGTCTTCCTGACTATTCACCTTTTGGATCCTGCTTGTGTTCTTCAGCACAGTTGCGAATGACGCACATGTTAGCAAACCAGACCTTCAGAAAGAGAGTTGAAGGGAGTAATGATGCAGGAATGAGCCAGTGGCACAAACCTTTACAGTTACCATAGGTTAGTGGATACACAGGAATTTGTTACCCTTTGATAACGTGTTCGTATGTCTAGGAACTTCATCTTTCATTTGAACTATTTGAATTTGAAGGGACTCCTCTGAGCTCCATATTATTATCTAAAACTAAGAGCAGAACTGGGGTCCCAATGCCTATTAAATGTAGAATGTATTTGTTTTTTTTTTTCTGTCCTTATGGGGACAGTAACGAAATATTACCTATCGTTCAGATGGGTCAGTGCAAAGACAGGTGATCATTTCCCTGGACCAATAAATTACCTAATTTAGGGCCCAATTTGAAGCCAATTAAAAGGTCAAATCTGATTTTGATTTCTTTTTTGTTTATTAGTATAACTTTAATTACTCTAGTGGAGTGGTTCCTAATTTAAATGAGAAAGGAATGAAGACAACGGATCTGTTAGAGGAAATAGATTTGAATCACCTGGCCTTGTTAGCCACTTTCTCTATTCTGAGGCCCTTGACATCACTGACTTCTAAACTGCTCTGACGCCCTTGCCTTCACTGACTTCGAAACTGCTTGGCTTCACTCTAAGCCCTTCTTTCAACAGTCATGGCTTTGACAGGAAAGATTGATCCAAACTTGCTCGCCAGGCTCCCTCAACTTTCGTGGAATTAATTTGCATTATCACATACCAGAACAGAAAAATAGGTAAATTGAATGTGTTATTAAGTGAGCAAAGCATGAAGTTTAAAATATTATTGCTAGGCTACTTGCAGGTCACCTCCAAAGGACAGGAACAAGCACTTTAAGAAGGAACACATGAAGTACAGTGATTATCTTACTGAATATAAAGCCTTTTACTACAACACATTCTTCCTTTTTATTTAACTTTCAGTGCGTTAAACAACCTTAATTCCAGTGGAGGTGACCTACTGCTGGCAAAATGGTGGAACCACTGCATTTGGACATGAAAATTCAGCTTTTAGATTAGAAGAAAGAACCATTTCCATCAATACTAAAAAACATAGTCATTGAAGATGTTGATATCTTCATAAAATCACATCTGAAACTTTTGTGATGCAAGACATTTAACATCCATCATCTTAGAATTCTCTTTAAAATTTCTGTATTAAATTATGAAATAATGGAATGTATTCAAATTAGAATAAACTGCCCATGTGTGAAGACTTGCATACTGACAAGCAACAACTTAATTATTCAATGAAAGAAAGTCAATGTGTAGTCACTATGGGAAAGTAGTGATGATAAGAAAACCTGATGGAAATTCCTCTCCATTACTCCTTCCATTCTTGCAAACCTGATCCTAGGTGCAAATATAAAACTCATTTCAATGTCAGTCCCAAATAAAGTATCTGAAACTATTACATAGGTGATACCTATGTTTTGGCATCTGAATTGAGTTCCTAGCCAAAACAATCAGTGAAGCCTATTAGACACTCTACCCACCCTGCAACCTGCATTTTGGGAGCTGAACCATTCTCTTGAATCCATTGACTGCAATAGCAGACATCTACCAAGCTCACATAAGATCATCTTTCTGTGAAGACCACAATTTCAGTATCTTCATCTAGAAGATAAATACTACTGAATCCCACTCTGGTGTTAAAATTCAGTTGACTAAACAGAGGGTGTCTCACATCATTATAAGTAATGTGGAGTTAAGCAGTTTCTCATCAGCAACTGCTGATCTAGTGATCTAGAGAAGAACAGCTCTAGTGTGACTTTTACTAGCCTTGAATGTTTCAGATAATCCAGGGCATTTTAAACAGCAGTAGACACCCGCGTGGTTGCAACTGTGATAAGTCTTACCAAAGACACACCTACATCAGTGGGAGAGACATACAGACATACAGGTGTCATGGTTTAACCCCAGCCAGCAACTAAGCACCACACAGCTGCTCGCTCACTCCCGCCCCAGTGGGATGGGGGAGAGAATCGGAAGGGTAAAAGCGAGAAAACTCATGGGTTGAGATAAAGACAGTTTAATAGGTAAAGCAAAAGCCTCACACGCAAGCAAAGCAGAACAAGGAATTCATTCACTGCTTCCCATCGGCAGGCAGGTGTTCAGCCATCTCCAGGAAAGCAGGGCTCCATCATGCATAATGGTTACTTGGGAAGACAAACTCCATCACTCCGAATGTCCCCCCCTTCCTTCTTCTTCCCCCAGATTTATATGCTGAGCATGACAGCATATGGTATGGAATACCCCTTTGGTCAGTTGGGGTCAGCTGTCCCAGCTGTGTCTCCTCCCAACTTCCTGTGCACCCCCAGCCTACTTGCTGGTGGGGTGGTGTGAGAAGCAGAAGACCTTGACTCTGTGTAAGCACTGTTCAACAATAACAAAAACATCCCTGAATTATCAACACTGTTTTCAGCACAAATCCAAAACATAGCCCCATACTAGCTACTATGAAGAAAATTAACTCCATCCCAGCCCAAACCAGCACAACATGAAACCATTACACTCGTGTAATTGCAGCTTCAATTGAAAAACACAAAACACTTTTCACTTGGTCATTTACAGATGGTTTCTAGGCTCACTCTAGACCCAGGTATACCTTGGGCCTGGTGTTTGCATCAAGTGGTCACTGAGAGAATACAATTTCTCTACCATCTCTCAGGCACACGAGCGTGCCATAAAAATATTGACCAGGCTTTTTAAATTCCGAAGGCTGTTAGAAGCCATCAGCATTTACAGACTGAGAATATGGTACATTACTGTAATCTGCTTTCTATTACTGACATTTCTGCTCATGATACATAGGCTTCCTAACAACTACACTAAATTAGGGCTGAAACTTTATCAAACAGCTTGTGTAAGTATCTTATTTTGTATGCTGATTA
The DNA here is from genome assembly GCF_018139145.2 of Gymnogyps californianus. Lineage (NCBI taxonomy): Eukaryota > Metazoa > Chordata > Aves > Accipitriformes > Cathartidae > Gymnogyps > Gymnogyps californianus. The sequence continues at coordinate 190,575,918 of NC_059471.1, read as the reverse complement.
GCTTCATATTATGCTGTGTGAAATCTGCCACATCATATTAAGGGGATATGCTAAAAGTGGTATACATCTGCAGTCTTTCTGCTCATACAAGTACGCTGTAGGAATCAATGGTATCCCCTCCAAGATTCCTAAAATTTTTAACCTATGGTCTGTGGATCTGACCTAGGTTCTTCTTTGCCAAGTAGAAGAATCTAAAAATTCAGCCGGCTGGAAATTCGTACCCTGTTCAAGTAGGAATCCTGAAAGCATCCTTCCTCCTCTAAATATAGCTAGTAAGTGGTCTCATGAAAAAGGAAGAATCCATTCTTTCATTTCCTTCATTGAAAAAGAAAGAATACCCTTAAGATTGTATGCCATTTCAACCATCATATGGAGTCCATAGACAAAACTATAGGCCAACTAATAGACAAAACTATAGGCCATCAAAGAAAACCTGTACTTGAAATAACAAAACAAAAAAGGGTAAACTATACCTACCTATAGGTATAGTTACAGCAATTCAGCCCCAAACTTTATCAAGTTGGGTTTAAGGGGGGTTTTCCAGAGATTTCAAAGGATATTAAATCAGAAACCTTCCTGAAGGTTTTCTAATGTTTGCATAGGTTCTCTGCATAGAATTCTATGAAAGATAAAAAATTTAAAAAAAAATTAAAAAAAGGAAAAATATGATTACAGAAAATTTAAAAAAGCATTTTAATAAGCAGAGATTTCAGAGGAAGAATTCATTTGGACAAAAGAACCAAATTAGTTTAAAGTTTACTAGGTTCTGTAAAATCAGTTTGCTTTCTATTTCACATACAGTAGAAAATATAGTAAGTGTGTATTCATTCTAATTAGTACTGTTTTTCACTGGGAGTTATTTTTAGACAAAATGTATTATTCAAAAAAACAAACCCAAATGTCAGTTTCTGACAAATAGACATCCTTCTCCAATCATTAAATGTGAACGTACAAATGATAGTACCAAATAATAAGACATCTACTTTTTTATGTTTTCATGATATTTTGTACACCCAGCATATGATATATGGATTACTATTATGACTAATAATCCTCACAAAGATGTTCAGGTGCTGCCTCTTAGTCTATACTTATTTATTGTATTCACAATTTGATAAAATTGTTTAAAAATAGATCTAGGTACTCAAGACATAAAATCAAAATTTCATTTAATAAAGTTTTATATGATATGGCAATATTTAAAAAGATAGTAAAAAATTATAATTTTGTATCTATCAAGTAGAGTTAGCCAAGATAATATCACAAGTTATCACAAAGTATGTTTAAAAAAAAATCCTATCACTTTCATTTGTTATCCTAAGCTTTATCTTTGGCATGCATTATTTCTTCTGTTTTCTATTTATGTTCCAATTTTTAAGCACTAGAAGAATTAAAATTTTGTTTTCTCCCAATGAACTATAGCCATCCTTTATACTACATATTCTGAACTCTTAAATATTCTGTATTTTGATTGGATGCCATTCCACCTTTGTCTGAAAGGTTATTGAGGCTGTCAACAAGAAAAGGACTAGAATTACCAGCCAATCAAATTACAGAATACTTAAAAGGTCAAAGTAGTACAGCACACTAACATAATTCACAGAATATATGAGGCATTAAAAACCTAATACCTCATTCTCGTAACAAAGGTTGTAATGAGAGCAAGGAATGGCACAACATGAATTCATTCACGTGACAGCGATTATAACAAGAACCTGAAATGCAATAAACTTAACCCATTCTTGCTGCTAAGCTAAGACTGTAACTTACATTCATATCAAGCTATTTTGAAAATTACTTGGAAGCTAAACATTAGAGTAATATCCCGGGTAGTAAGTTTTGTTTATACATCACCTCAAATTAATTGTTAATCATAATTTTGAATTTATTATCTATGGTATATTATATAAAAAATACCCCAACCCAACCCAAACCAGAAATTATTACTGGGTGATCTTTTAAATTTTGTTTGTTTGTTCAGCAAGGAATTTATCGATATCCCAAGTGGTGAAATGTTACATCTGTTTCTATTTTGCTAGTAATAAACTGAAGTTGTGTTGTCTAACCAACTACCCTGTACAATAGCAACACAGAAATGCCACTCACAAACCTAGACGTGGCAGATTTTTGTAGAGTAAAATTCATGTGTTGCAAGGTTTCACAGGAACGAGACTTGCTTTTATAGGAGTCTTTAGTATCTGTGTCATTGCAGTTATTAGAACATGTAAAATCTTAACAAGTCTTTTTTTCCTGATAGAACATTCAGCTTTAGATCACAAATCTTGTCAAGGCAAAGAAGGCTAGCAATGACAAGCAGCCCAACCTTTAACTTTCCAGCATTTTGGGGAGGGGAGCATTACGGTAAAAAACACTTGTATTCTAAATTTATTTTTCTCAGTGAAATGCATAGTATAATCCTTTAAGTAGCACTATCTGCAGAGAGGAAATAAAACCAGATTTCACCTACAGACCTTTAGTTAACTTCTTCCTAAACTAAATGTAAAATGTTACCTCATCTTGCTCAGATTTAAAGGGGAGAGGGGGAACTCCCCCCATCGCCACACATTCCCTTATTGCGAATCTCTTCTATATAAAAAGAAGAGTCTGCATATAAAAGACAATCCAGAGACATCTTTGAAGGTTCTCTTTCAAAGCATCTCTACTTCCCTGAGCGTCTGGGGATTTCTGTTATTAATTGAAGTTAATTTTCTAGGATATCAGTTTGCCATGCACGTGGGAAAGATTGATAGCCTCTTCGATTCTCAAGAGTGTTGAAAATGACACTGTTCCATCACCGGTGTCTTCACTTTTATCATCACAAATCAAATTATAAACATCGGGGCAACCTTGCTGGAATCTGGCTTCGGGAGATTTCCATAAGATTAATTAGGCGGCCAAAGCAAAGATGGTAAAATCTAAGGGGGGAGGAGGCCGGGGGAAGGGAGGGAGAGAGGCACCATTCATTCCTTGTAGAATGGGAAGTCAATTCAACAATGGGTAATTAGCGTGGGCCATGGATTCTCAAAGGCACTGAGGACACTGGACTCTTTCTCTCACTCTGATGTTTAGTGCGGTATTGTGGACCCCTCATTTAATTAGTGCACTTTGATACCCACAGGAGCTTGAAGCTCCAGGGCATGCTAAACACAGACTGACACCAGCAAGCTTCTGCCTCCTTCCAGTCTAATTAGAGACACAATGAGCTGCAAAGACAATGTTTTACTCCAAGATTTCTTCTGCAGATACCTCTGGCAGGAAACAATCGTTTATTTTGTGTCTATATTGGTATTCAGATTAAATTGTTAGCATGCAAAAGATGAGCTAAGGGCACATATCTATTAAAAATGCTTAGCAGAGTTCAGAAATGATGGAAGCAATTTGTGGAAAAAAAATGTATTTTCCCCTTTGGATTTTTTTTTGTTGTTTTTGTTCTCTTATCTAATTAGAAGTAAATGATTTGAGTAAGAAAACCAAAATAGGCTGGACTCCAAAGCATCTCTTATGAAACGATTTTTCCCCCTTTGCATTAATAATTTCTACCTCTCAAACAAGAGAATTTTTAACTTAACTGTTTGCAAATGTGGAAGGGAGGGGAAAAAAAAAAAGAAATAAACCAACAAGAACTTCTGTTCCAATTGTCTGTTGAAATGAACACCCACCTACCCGAACAAGTCATTGTGCAGAGAAAATGTTACTCACATTCACAGCTCTTTAAAGAAGCAACCCCAAAAAGTTTGTGGCAGTGATTGTGTGTGTGCCTGTGTGGTGTGGGGGTATATATATATTTATAAAGTTACTTTTGATGGACAGTTCTATGCTGATTGGAAGAATATAAATATCCCAAGGGAAACTGTGTATTGAAAATTAATCTCAGCATACACAAAACACTTGTATGTGCTGCTTAACAATAGGCTGGAGAACCAGTACTCCTAAAAATTCAACATGTTCTATATTTATAGTATCATTATTTTCCTCTTTCTCAGGTAATTAAAGAGAAACAGACTAACATGTATCAATATGTCGACTCTTAGACTAGAATAGTATTCCGCTGGTTAAATTATGGTGATCTGCACAGATCTACAATATAAGTGGTTATAAGGGGAGAGGGAATGGATGTGAAAACATAGAAAAAGAAAACCTAAAAAAAATATTTCTATTCAAATTTTAGGGCAAGATCTCTGAATCTACCCAACTGTGGGCAGGTTGGGCTGAGGAGCAGCCAGGGGAGCAGTCTTAGCCTGTTTCCTGATGTCAGGTGTAAGACCCTTGCTGGTGGTCTTACCTATACTTATTTTGGTGACCCCTTGGAGGCTGCTTCTGCTGCCTGGGGATCACAGGAGGGTTACACAGGTCCTGCTACCGTCCTGTATTCCTCTGCAAAATCTGTTCCAACAAAAAGAGTCTTCACCAGCTGTAATCCTTTAGATATCAATGATGAGCTAAGGGCACATATCTATTAAAATGCCCAAAGAGTTGTGGTGAATGGAGTTGAATCCAGTTGGCAGCTGGTCACAAGTGGTGTTCCCCAGGGCTCGGTATTGGGGCCAGTTCTGTTTAAGATCTTTATCAATGATCTGGACAAGGGGATCGAGTGCACCCTCAGTAAGTTCGCAGACGACACCAAGTTGGGCAGGACTGTTGATCTGCTGGAGGGTAGGAAGGCTCTACAGAGGGATCTGGACAGGCTGGGTCGATGGGCTGAGGCCAACTGTATGAGGTTCAACAAGGCTAAGTGTCAGGTCCTGCACTTGGGTCACAACAATGCCATGCAATGCTACAGGCTTGGGGAAGGGTGGCTGGAAAGCTGCTTGGCAGAAAAGGACCTGGGAGTGTTGGTCAACAGCCAGCTGAATACGAGCCAGCCAAGAAGGCCAATAGGATCCTGGCTTGTATCAGAAATAGTGTGGCCAGCAGGACTAGGGATGTGATCGTCCCCCTGTAGCCAGCACTGGTGAGGCCGCACCTCGAATACTGTGTTCAGGTTTGGGCCCCTCACTACAAGAAAGACATTGAGGTGCTGGAGTGTGTTCAAAGAAGGGCAACAAAACTGTTGAAGGGTCTAGAGCACAAGTCTTATGAGGAGTGGCTGAGGGAACTGGGGTTGTTTAGCCTGGAGAAAAGGAGGTTCAAGGGAGACCTTCTCTCTCTCTACAACTACCTGAAAGGAGGTTGTAGCAAGGTGGGTGTTGGTCTCTTCTCCCAAGTAACAAGCGACAGGACGAGAGGAAACGGCCTCAAGTTGCGCCAGGGGAGGTTTAAATTGGATATTAGGAAAAATTTCTTCACCAAAAGGGTTATCAAGCATTGGAACAGGCTGCCCAGGGAAGTGGTGGAGTCACCATCCCTGGAGGTGTTTAAAAGACCTGTAGATGTGGTGCTTCAGGACATGGTTTAGTGGTGGACTTGGCAGTGCTAGGTTTACAGTTGGACTCGATGATCTTAAAGGTCTTTTCCAACCTAAAAGATTCTATGATTCTATGATTCTATGAGCAGCATGACATAAAGTTTCGCACGAGGGAAAAGCAGGCTCCAGGCCTGACCTAAAAATTCCTGGCCAAATTTGGACAGATTTTTGGTCAGAATAACCAGAACACTGAACAGAGATTTTGCTTCAGTTGGAACTCCAATCCCAAACTCAGAGGCTGTGTCTATACTAGTAAGCTAAATGTAAGGAACACGTTGACTATAAAACAGATATATATATGTTTTTAACAGTCTGGACCACCAATATATTTGATTAGTAAAACTTATAATGCTTGCTTCCTTTTATAGATATTTAACCAAAATACCTCAAGCAAGTTTGTGGTGACCCAATACTGCATGCTGAGGTAAGTTGGAAATCATATATCAAAGTGGAATACATAGAAATATTCCAGGAAAAGAGTTAAGTAAGCTTGTTTTTATGGTAGTAACTGCTATATTAGGTCCAGGTCACAGGCTTAAGTCATGGCCTGCCATCACTCATGGCATTGACTGTTAGCAGAGTCTCAGGTACACTTTTGGCCTTTGCCACCTAGCACTTTCCCAGATATCTCCAGAGACTAACTGAGGAAGACCACAGGTCAGAGACCACTCACAAAAGAGTACAAACAAGTGTACAACATGTCTAGCTTCTTCTCCATGGCACAGTCCTCCAACACAATCCCAACAGTCTTTGCACTCTCCAAAATCCCACACATTCTAATCCCACACATTAAGGTGTGCAAACAAATCATCATTTTTGGGCTAAAAACCCACCAGTCAGCCAGCCTGCAGGGGAACACCCACATTATTTCATGAACTTTGAACTGAGGAAAACATTCCCCAAATAATCATCATGTCTTATGGCTATGACTTTTGGTGACCCCAGAGGAGATTCAGAAGCTGTATGATGGAAGTGGAGTCAGGGGGCACCACTTGACGCAAGGACCTGCAGCTGGGCCCTGGTGCATGCTGTTTTCTCTTTCTGACTGAGCCATGGAGAAGACAGGACATGAGCTGTCCATTACAAGCGTTATGAAAAATTATTCCAGTTCCTAGTGAGGATTGCTGTTTCTGTCACTTGACATACCTTTTCTCATATGGAAACAATCAGATAGGATTGTTGTTGGACAGAGTTTAAGTGCATGTTACTTCTTATTTAACTGTTTTGCAACAGGCACGTGTTGTGCTCAGGACCACCTGGTCAGATTAGCGTTGTGGGAGGGAGTTCCCAAAGGATGTCACCAAAGATATAACCACATGAAAGCGTTAATTTTCCTTTGAGATATCATTTCAATTTTCTTCTTTACTTGCAATCCACTCTGGTACTCCTGGCCCTGGAGAACTTGCAGCAGACAAGGCTGAGGAGCTCTGGCATTGGGGGTGTGACTGATGAGCTTTGAGAACCTTCCCTGAGGAGACTAAACTGTGCTACTTCCAGTTGTCCAGCTCATAGACTAGAGTTTCACCAAAGATCAGAGAAGGTGGGGTCACAGAAAGACTCTGAAGTGTGAAAGTTAGGAAAGGGCAAATGAATTTCCCTTTCCACTGTGCCCAGCATGAAGTGGGGTTGACAGCTGATGGCAGTAAATCCTTCTGTACTCTGGAGCTCGTCTTCAGAACCCCATCTATGGACATAGGGCTATTAGGCAACATCTAGATTTGTTTTTCTTTTTAAAATGAGATTAAATTTTACCACTCTGTTTCCGTCTTTGAACGGAGAAAGAAATAGCAGTGACTATATGCAGTGGATGTCTTCTAGTAATAATCCTTTACTGTAACTAGACTTACTTTAAAAGCATGATCTGTTCTCCCCAAGGCTACTTATTCCCTATCTGAAACATTAAAGTAACTGCTGAATAATTAGCCGTTGATACCTTGGAAATTAATGTTTAAAATGCAGAGGAAAAAAATAGTACATTTTCTTCAAGATAAAAAAATCAAGCTTTAAGTTGAAAGAAACTGCATAATCCTTTCAAATGCCCCTCACTTCCCAAGAAAACAAAACAGAGGATATTATTACTATTTACCATATATATCAAGCTTTTTGTTATTTTTGGTGCATTTCTGAAAGCTATAAGGCAATTAATTAGGCAAGGACTAGGATTTCAATGTATTATTGTCCATATGCTGTTTTTTGACATGATAAGATGTGCCTGATATATAAAAACTACAACAGGTGGGGGGGACTAGAAGAGAATGGAGCAACTGAGCAATAATTATGTTTTAAATTTTTAATATTGTTGAGAAATAAATAGGTTTTCAAAAATGGACATAGGTAGCAGTAAACAACGAAACCCAAGAAGCTTTCTCAGGTGTGCGTGGGCTTTTCAGCCATTCATTCCTGTGTAATTAAAGCTGTCATTCTGAATACACCTGTCTGAAAGTAAATCAATGGAATCTTGTCTTCCTGAGTATGCACAGCTTCAGAGCCTTTGCTGTTCCTTATTGGTTTGCACAGTCACAGGAAAATTAAAACAACATATATAGTCAGAATCTTCAAAATCACCTCAAATTTCTGGTGCTGCTTCTTGGGAATACAGTAAATTATGGTGTGGGGACTGGAATGAGCAGCTGTGGTTGGAAGCTGGAACTTCATAAATTGGCTTTCTCACTAGAGAAAATCTTCATGTAACTACATCCTCTGTGTCTATTAGTAAAAGCCAGCTCTGAAAACTTCAGCTCCCAAGCAGGCGGATATCCCAGGAGAAGGTGCTGGGTATTCCAACAACTTGCGCTTGCCAGTAGTAGCTGGAGTTGTGGGAGGGAAAAGACCTTCTGATTGCTTTGAACCACCATATCTCTTCGGCAGGGGTTTCCTTGATAGATAGTTGTCTAATATGACTAACTAGGCTAGGATCAGTAACTGGTTCATTTTCAAGATTTGATCAAAGATGTCCACGGGCCAAAATCCAGCAACCCCTTAATTTCATAAACTTGCTATTAAAAATGTTATAAATCATCTCTGAAAAAAAGACTGACTGACCTGTGTTACGGGGCTGCTGCATTATTTTAGGTAATAGTAAATCAATATCCAAAGAGCAGTACCAGCAAGAAGAACCAAAGAAATGAAAGAAAAAGGCTCTTATGCTCTTCTTGCTTGTTTCTTATTGTCTCCCTTATTTCCATTTGACTATTTTCTCTGCCACCCCTCTATCTGCTCCTTTTGTTTAGCAATTCATCTCATTCCCTCTTGAATTCAGTGATGCTTCTTGCTTCAGGGGCCCTTTATAGTAATTTATTCCATACACTTCTAATCCTTCTGTGTAAAATAGTTTTGCCTTAGCATTTCTTTTCTTGTTCCCAACTTTCTAATTTTTAGATCATGTCTTCTAGCTTCTGTGGTCTTGCAAGTGTAAAGAGCTTGCTTGGATCAATTTTATCAGTCCTCTTCATAATTTTTAAAACTTCAATTGGGTTACATGAAGTCTCTTCTTTTCCACTGAGAATATGCTCAACTTTCTCAGTCTTTCCTCATAACTTAAATCGTTGATATCTGGTATCATTTCTATAATTGCTCTACACTGCTCCCCTGAAGAGCAATTAAACCTTTACAAAGATATAGTGGCCAGCATTGTATAAATTACTCAAGGTAAGGGTCTGAAAAGTAAAAATTATTCTTAAATAAGAATAATTCTGATTCTCTTGATTTAGATGGAAATTCCTCTAGCATCACTATTCAAATTCCAATTCAATTTGTTATATTATTAATTTCAGCTACATAATAGAATGAAAAATTATTAAAAATTATTTCCTATGTATAATAGATAAAATGAAGGGGGAGAAATAGTTTGCTGCTATAAAGATGATATAGCAAGGAAAAGGAAGGGCCAAATTAGAGAACAAAAAAGTTATGACCTAATTGCATATGGCGCTAAGGGCTCATATGCCCTTCCCAACCCTTCCTTCCAGGGGTCACAGACTCCTAAATGTAGTTCGGCAGGGGCAGGGTGGGGGGAAGTGCCCAAATTACAAAACCACAGAAAGGGTACTCTTCCAGAGCTTGGCACTGTCTGTACCCCATCCTGGTTGTCCAGTGCATTTCAGCTTAGGTATAGAGATAAATAGTTGTGCTCAAACCTGGCTTTAGTCACTGCACTGATGCAAACTCCTTTCTCTTAGTAAGCAAGAGCAACACCTTTTCCAGTAAGCACATTTGTTTTCTCTCTTTATCTGTGAGACTTAGACTTGCTCGCAGCCATCCTTATTTTACTGTGCTGAGTACGTCACCTGTGACAGAGGCACACTTACATGTTTCTTATTTGTTGAATATAAGAATCTTGCTTTAACTAACCGCACATGCTACAATGCTGTCCCAGAGTAGGAGGTATGTTTTAAAATGCTCATTCACACTTTTTTCCTAAGTTAAAATTGTTTAAAGCTTTTTAAAACACCTCTGCTAACCACCATTTTCTAAAATATAAAATAAAATACTTAGTTTTCAAAGCCCTTCATTCACCCACTTTTCTTTAGAACACTGAAGAGGCTGGATGGCCTTAGAGGACTGCACTCAAATATTTTATGCATTCATAAGCTCTTTATTGTTTTCATATTTATGGGAGATAAAGAAAACTGACCTTTAAATGTCCTCATCAGATGCCTGGAAAATGTTTCTGTACAAATACTAAGCCATTGACCAGCTAACAGTGTAGTACTGGGTATATTGCTGTTGTCCTAACAGTTCAACTGGCTCATTGATGATGCTGTTTTAGATAATGGCCTGAACAAGCAATAGTATTGGCATTGATGTCTTGTGCCACTCCCAAAAACGGGATGCTTTTTTATTAGCTTCAGGGTTGTGTTCTTGTATTCCTACCATCTAGCCAACCAGATTTTATGCTACAGTAAATCAGCTTATGTCCAGGAACACAGAAAAGTATTTGTCATATAAAACTATTGAGGATCTTTGCCACTAAATAAACGGTATCTTGTCTAGATATATCTGCACAGAAACTACTCAAGTCAGAGGGATGGATGCTCTGCCCTGTATTAGAATCTGAGCTAGGATCTGTAGGCTCCTTTATACAATCCTGTGAAGAACGCATTGTAGTGATCCTCCCAGAGAGATAAAAGGCTATGTAATGGAAGAATTGCCCAGAGAACAGTGAAAAGCTTTGCAAAACAATTCCCTGTGTAGTCCTCAACATTTCCTAAATGAATTGTTTCACTTAAAAATAGGAGAGATTCACTAAAACAAAACTGTGTTCAGGAAACTGAGATCTTTACAGTAGGATGATGATGTTACTATTGCTGTATCAACCACAATCTTAAATAGTTACTGCTTTCCTACATGCAGTTCCATCTTCTATTTTCCTGTAGTAAGTAATCTGGTTTCTTTATTAGCTGCAAATTATCTGTAACCCACAGGTTGCACACACCCAACCTAGCATTGACAAAATTTCTCATTCCCCCCAAAATCATGATTAGTTTGTCACCCTACACTGGCCATTATAAATGTCTCAGAGTTACCATGCAAACCAAGAATCTTTCCTCTTTTATGCCACTGATGCCTACCAACAGAGATGATACTCTCTTACAGCATATTCTACATATATGCATCTGTTCTGTCACAGTTAACTGTAACTGTATTCCTGGCAGAAAAGTCAGGATAAGAAAAAGTGCACGTAAAAAGTGTGTTTTCCAATGTGTCTCCATTTGCTGGGCTGTTCTTCCTCACTGCCATCACTGTTGTCCACTCACTGTTCTGCAGTTTGATGTGCTCTGTCAGCCAAGGTTTACCACAAGCTCTGCTGAGTCCTGTTCATGCTGCACATTTCCTTTTGCTTGTCATTCACTTTAACTCTGTCTCTTTACATATCTCACTTATCTCTTTTTCCTCTTCCTCTTCTTCCTCTCTATAGGCTGTTCTCAGCTCACTCCCATTGACCTCCTTACTGCTTCTCATTTTCTGCATTTAAAACTAACCATGTTTCATTGATAAATCTCTTACACTCATTTATCCTCTTGAGGACCTCTGCTTCTCTTTCCAGCTCCTCCACATTCAACTTAAGATTCTTAATTGTTAAACATCCATCACATATACAGTCCTCTCTAAGTCCCTCATTGTTCACAGCTGAATGCAAACCACATCTCCAGCGACTGATGGCAGTACTATACTCACTTCAGAAAGCCCTGTTTTTCATACAAAAGAGGACACAAAGATAAACTGATGGACACTTCCTGCTAGCATGATACAACAATTTTATAGAAAATCATGCAAACAAAAGAAAGCCATATCAGTCTGGTGGTGATAACGAATTTGGAGTGAGTGGCACAATACACAGAAAGGAAGATACACTCTCCATTTGCAAGTGAAGTTCTTTGTTGGGTGCACAGCCCAGTTTAAGAATGCCCAGGTTAGCACTCAGATATAGAAAGATCCTTCCCATAAAGCTCCGTAATGAATGAAACAACGAAGGATTTCAACTTCATGCATCTACATAAGCAACTCCCTATGAAATCCTGTTGAAAGGAAACTGTTGGAAATCATGACCAGATTCAACAGGAGAAAATTCAATTATAAGATTTGTGAATATTTTCTATTATTTGATGTATCTGAATTTTAGAATGTCTGAAGTTAGACAAACTTTTTTTTTTCCTGGAGTCCTGTGCTGACATAAATCATCACTTCTAGGAATAGCTTTTGTTATATATGATAATGCCGAGATACTTTGATGAGCTTTACCCATTAGAAGCCTTTCTCCTTACTTTCCTGGAAGACCTTATGGTATCATAGCAGTGTGTGAACATGTATTGTTAAGATACATGTGCTAGTAAGAGGAATTACTGGATACTGTTCGCACTCACTTGGAGTACAAAGTTGGGTCTTCTATTACTGTTTCCAACGGTGTTGTTCTAATATTCCCTGTTGGCTGGAACACAGAAACTTTAATGTAGTTGGGTCTACTCTGACCTAGGAAAATCTCCATTTGGCTAGTTACTAAAACTTTACTGCCCTTTCCCAGTAGCTCACAGGGTCAGCCTAGGAGGGAATATCTGTCCTGTGAAATTCTCCTCCCCAAACCTAAGGCTTTTTTTCATTCTCATTAATCTAATCTTTTTCTACTATAACTGCTTTCTCTATTGACACAAAAAATTAGACCTCACAGTACTTAAAGTATTATTATAAGTCATATATATTTTACAACTAATTTGTATATGGTATCTTAATATTTTCCTACTCTATGCTTTTTGTTAGTTGGTTCTATCATATTCTTATCAAGAATCTAAAGACTTACTCCTACCAAGCATTGCAAGTTGTTTGTTCAGATTAGTACTGAGTTGCATTTGCTAATGACCCAGAGTTAATATTGCCTATTAATGCTGCACATTGAAATTGTGTCAAGAGGCCTCAGTAAGGATGAACGCAGTAGTGATGTACAACTGATGGTAATTGGTAACCCCTGCCCACCAAAGAAGGGCTTAGTAGAGGAGAAAAAAGAAGAAACAGGTCTTCCAGAATAAAAAAGCAAAGTTTTGCTGTGTAAAAAAGATGGTAACAGGGATGGTTAAGAAGTTGTCTCAGCATTCACCTTCTCCTCTAGATTATTCACAGCTGTGTTGAACAATGCTGGTTCTAGTTCTGATCTCTGAAGTACCGCTAATGAATAGCGTTATTCCACTAAGAACTCAACATTTACTCCTACTCTTGCCTTCCCATTTTGAAAGCAGTTTTTCATCCATGGCAGTACTGTATTTCTAACCCTGTGGTTATCAAGTTTCTTAACTGACTCTTACGAGGTACTTTATCCAAAGGCTTTTGAGAATCAAATGTCAATTTGTTTTACTTGTTCAAATTTTAAGAGAGTGTTTAGAATTTGTATAGTTTTTATTACAATTTAGATAGTTTCATTAAGTTGCAGGCAAACTGAACTGCCTTATAGAGAGATTTTTTTAAAATTAAAATTATATAATTGCTATTAATTACTTTTATTTATTGTGTTATATTACATCGAGGGAATGCCCTTTATCCCTTCAGCACATTTCTCATTCTCTGGTATTTGTCTAGGACTAAATCATGAAACATTGTCAAAAGCAACTGAAATGGTGGTGAGAAGTGATATGAAAACTCAGCCAATGACAGTGTCAACCTCTTGGTCTGCCAACACCTAGGAAATAAATACAATATACTGATAGAAGAGACTAATATGGCAGCTATTACTGGGCTATCCACAGCCTTTGAAATACAGACTATCTTGTGTATGCTGCTAAGACACAACATCTTATTCAAAGAAGTGAAATTTGTATTGCTAAAGTCACTCTAGAACAATGAAGTTGTTGACATGAAGAATAAGAAGGACAAACTCTTGTGGAAAATAATTTGCTTTCTGTACTATTTATTTTTAGAGTAAGTTCTTCCTTATGCAACTTGTTCAACGAAAGTGCCCTGGAGTATTTAAACCAAAAATTTGGTCGTGAGGGCTGTTTTTATTGCTATTCTTTTGAATGAATATGCTATGCCTGTTGATCTGTTGTCAGAGGATGAAAAGCATGTCAGATTCATACAGTCAAGAAAAATTTAGAGTGTTTAAGTTCAAGTAATTAAGGTTCGTGGAAGAGAGAAATACAAATGTTACCCTTTCAAGCTGAGAGGGTTTATGTACACAGTAGTCATCCATTCTTTTTTCCTATGAATTAGGATTCCTGACACTCCTGATAGATAGATGGATTGGCTTGACTTTTTAGCTTCTGTTGATACTTTCTTTTTCTTTCTTCCTTCCTTTCTTTCCCTCTCTTTCTCCTCACTCCTTTGTTCTTTCACTCTTTCTCTCTTTCTTCCTTTCTTTCTCTCTCTTTCTTCTCACTCCTTTGTTCTTTCACTCTTTCTCTCTTTAGTCCTTACTTCCCTCCCTCTCTTTCTCACTTTCTCTCCTTCTTTCTGGCTCTTTCTCTCTTTTGCTCTCTTTCTCCTTTCCCTTCTTTCTCCTTCACAGAGAGTATACTTGAGGTTTAATGTAGTTCTTATATTCCCAACTCAAAATATTAAAAAAAACCCCAAACTATTTCAAAGAAAGTTTGGGGAAAGGCCTTTTTCACTGTGCTTTAAGACCTAGAATTTACAGCGAAATCTCCCCACCCCTCTTTCCCGCCCCCCGTAATTTCCCCACTTTTAGACCATTCCGCTGTTCTTGGAGAAGATATTTCACAAGATCCATGTTAAATATTAGAAATGCTTTGCTTCTTCACTTAACACTCAGTTTTTCATTTGCTGAGCTTTCCTGCTGGCATGAAAAACTAGAGTTAACTGTGTGGTAAGATGTCATTTATGTTAAGACAAAACATAACCTTGAATATTGTGTTCAGTTTTGGGCCCCTCACTACAAGAAAGACATTGAAGTGCTGGAGTGTGTCCAAAGAAGGGCAACAAAACTGGTGAAGGGTCTAGAGCACAAGTCTTACGAGGAGTGGCTGAGGGAACTGGGGTTGTTTAGCTTGGAGAAAAGGAGGTTCAAGGGAGACCTTCTCTCTCTCTACAACTACCTGAAAGGAGGTTGTAGCAAGGTGGGTGTCGGTCTCTTCTCCCAAGTAACAAGCGACAGGACGAGAGGAAACGGCCTCAAGTTGCGCCAGGGGAGGTTTAAATTGGATATTAGGAAAAATTTCTTCACCAAAAGGGTTATCAAGCATTGGAACAGGCTGCCCAGGGAAGTGGTGGAGTCACCATCCCTGGAGGCGTTTAAAAGACCTGTAGATGTGGTGCTTCAGGACATGGTTTAGTGGTGGACTTGGCAGTGCTAGGTTTACAGTTGGACTCGATGATCTTAAAGGTCTTTTCCAACCTAAAAGACTCTATGATTCTATGATTTTTGAGAGGCCATGTTTTTAAAGATATTTAAGTGTCTAAATATTTCAGTAGAGCATACAAGAATTTCCAAAATTATAAAACCAGCACTTAAACTTCTCATTATTTAGATGCTTTTGAAAATATTGCCCAATGCTTTTAATTAAAGTATCAGAACCATCGCAGGCTTTTGAACATCCACTTGGGTTATTCCTTTCTTCTAACTCTTCTAGGTCAGGTTAGCACTGCTTAATAGCTATCTACTATGCAATTTCATATGCTCCTGTGAGGTCTATCTCTGTAGCATAGTATGGATTTTTAAGTATATAAAAATATACACTTTTCTAATACGGCAGCTTGTCAGTTCTGATTCCAATGTGACTATGTGAGAGAAGTCAGCCTTCTTTAAGTACAACACCTGCACATTTGAATTTTCTGAAAATTTGTGTTATTATATTAAACTTACTTAATGGGTGACAAGAACTGAATTTTGATTTGAGAAATGTTTTCTTATTTACATGATATGATATTTATATTACAATAATGCCTGATCTTTTTTGCTTGGTCATTGTGTATATGTGTCACAAGATCTATGTTCTCATAAGGTTATGCTCTAAAAAGACAAAACCAGACCGAGAGTAAGAGGTGGAAGAATCACCATCCCTATTTCACTAAAAATAGGGTCCTTGGACACATTCAACAGTTTGCCAAGGTCAAGTAGAGTGAATCATGCTAGGCACTGATCTCAGGTCTCTACTGTTGGTTATGCTTAATATGTTAGTAGCCTTTCCCTCATTACTCCCTGGATTTTGTTGGAGGGTGAAACCAGTCAGCTGCTGAGAAAGCAGAGTCCAGACTCACCATGAGGAGCTCTGCACCATAAGGCCCTACATAATACTGTGCCTTAAACACAGTACAACACCAAGGAATTGTTAGCAAATTTAGCCCTCTGGGTTTGAACGACTTTGGTGTCGGACCTGTTTGAGGTCTGGCTGATTAATATGCTTCTTTGGCATGACACATAACTTTTCCAAGATAAAATGGGAAATTATTTTAAGCTGGTTTATGCTCAGAGCCTCTTGATCAGGCACCAAAGCTCCTTTTTCACCTTTGCTTGATATGTATACTCACTTCACACACATAAAACACTGAGACACCTACTGATTTCAGTGAGAGCTGCATACCTCAGCATATGGCTTAGGAGAAGGGCCTATATTCTCACCAGGATGTTTATCCATGCTTGGGTCTTTTGATTTGAAAGAGCCTTACAGTGCTTGAATTGGTCAAGTTGCTCCAGAACCAGGGACTGTAGGACTCTGACTTGGATTGTGAAGTACCCTCCAGTGTTGCAGGGACAGGGGCTTTACAAAGAGCTAAACAGAGATTTTGCACCTAACACAGAGCCACAAAGCCCCAGTGAAACTCTCTGTTATGGAGAAAGTGGAGGGCCCTAAATAAGCCAGTTGCAAGCTAGGGATTGTGACTTTATTATTGTGCTCAGGAGCTTAACAAAAATTCAGTTGCTTTTATTGATATATACTGTGATCCAGAATTAAAGTACCACCACCCAGTGCAGGCTTCATCCAGGAGATTCTGGGGCCTGTTATCTTGGGTAATGCTCTAAAATTTTGAAATTGTCTCTGTGAATCTGCATCCCATTTACAAAAATGATGGAAGGCACATGGGCATTTAGCACACACTGAGTTTTAGGGAAAAGAGGATTGCTCTGAATAAAACAGAAGAGAAAACCTTACAGCAACTTGGGGAACAATCACCTGTCATCTTAGAACAGGGTATATAATAGACAATCTGCTTCAAGCCCTCTGTCATTTCCCCCGAATTTAAATTCAAAGGTAAAATATAACAATGTTATTCTTTTTTGCTGCATAAAGACTTCTTTCTACTCATAACAAAAATAAGAAAAGATGGTTATTACATGTATTACTTTAGCAATTTTAATCTACACTTCCCATTTTTTCTTCCATATCTAGAAGGCTATTGTATGTCCACTGGTTTCAATGTATATACCACTTAACATATAATGCAAGAAACATACATCGTGCCAAAATCATTTAGTTTTTATTACAACTTTTTCCTTCCAATTTTCTACTTATAATGAGTGCATAAAAGACCCCTTTTCACCCTATTGTTTTTAGTCTAAAAGCCACTTTATTCTTAATAAAAGGAATAATAAGTGCCAGTTGTAAAATACTCTGTCAATCACTCCAACACTTACAATTGTGTAACACCTTTCTTTAGGACCTCTTAGAGTGCTTTAGAAAAGATAAAAACAAATAAAATAAAATTACAATTACATTTAAATGCAGAATTAAACTAATCAGTTTTAGATCACTTGAATTTTGTTACTAAAGGTTGAAAAGAGACAATGTGCCTCTGAACACCCTGCAAGTAGCTGAAAGCTGCAGTAGCCTTGTCCATGCTGATCTTTGAATGAGCTATTTCAGAAGACCCTCATTAAAAGCAGCCTGAATTGTAGCAGAAAACATCTTCTTCTGCCCTGATTCCCCCATAGCTGATATTCTTCATCTTACATTATATCCATTTTCCTGTTTTTCTGCTGCATATTGTTTCCTCTGTGTGCACTGGTGGTGGTGGTAGAATTATTTCTTGAGATAAAAAGGTAAAATTTGGATCCTTCAATAAATCCCATGTTCAGGTTACTTGGAAGGGGTGAGGAGTGCAAACTAGGTAGGATGAAAGCTCAGCATGCTGGGACCAACCCTTAGCTTGCGTACTATGGATATTTAATTTAGGTTTTGAGATAACTGGTTTATAAATTCAGGAAAACAAAAAATGAGTCAGAACAGATATTATCCAGTGATCGAAAATGCTGGGTCCCTTTACAGTCACTAGTTAAACACATTTGAGATACCTAAATTAGATACCTATAGGAAGTATTCCCATGTATTTTCAAAAGGAGCAGTTCAGCTGGTTTTCTTATAGTCCATACTGTGGGTACTCAGAAAGGCACATCAGTGGTTCATGATATGGTTACCCTTTTTTGCAGTTATTTCTGGTAGCGGACGTCTCATTACAAGGAGATCACAACCCATGGGTTTATTAAACTATTTGTTAAAGGTAATGGGAAGGTGACTAAACATAGTCATACAGGTGACAAAACTACAGTGCTTTTTTGTTTTATTTTGTTTTTACTAACAGACAAATCAGCTCCTCAAGATATGCTGCTTTCTTCTCTAAGGTCTCTTTCAGATTATAAAGAAGCAACGATCATCTTAATTTAATGGTAAGAAACCTGGTGAAACAGTTTATACCCATTTTGTTTCTCATGCCTTAAAGTTCAGCAAGTCTGAGGGGAATTTTTCAGCGCTTTTCCAACGAAACACATAAAACACAGAAGAACGCTATTAAAACTCACGCACTGTTGGAACAGAAGGAAGCCATCTAGTCAAATCCCATAAGCCAGCCCATACAACAATGCCTGTTGTATGGTTGATCATCTGCAGTAACCATAAATAAATAGGGAGATGCTGATAAAAGCTGACAGTATTTGGGGGAGGAGTAAATGCAAACTGATCCCAACCTACTACCAACAAAAAATTAAACAAAGAGTGGAGTCCAGCTGACTTGGGCCTCATGCCATCTGAGATGTCCTAGGACTTTCTGTCTGACCTCCACTGTTCAAAATGGCACAGATATTCCCTAGGTCCTGTGCAGAATTTGCCAGCCCCATAAGAACATCTCAAGACACCTCAAAAACCAGCTGATCCCTATATTTAGGCAATGGAATTGTGCTATTGACTTATAGGAGTTTCCGCC
Source organism: Gymnogyps californianus (assembly GCF_018139145.2). NCBI lineage: Eukaryota > Metazoa > Chordata > Aves > Accipitriformes > Cathartidae > Gymnogyps > Gymnogyps californianus. Next base: position 190,556,879 of record NC_059471.1, on the reverse strand, counting down.
TTTAGATATCTACATTAAATAGCTCTGTTCAGGTATCTTGGTGCCACCTTGGGAGCTTAATTCAGTTGCATAGAGATGTCTAGTGCCATTTGAGGATCCTTTGGGTGTCTGAGACATCCAGAGAGGGCTGGTATATGTGACACGGTGGATCTATGCCCTCTGGAGCTAGCTGGTGGAGGCCAGGCATGTTACCTTAGGCATTTTCAGATGGCACTAGAGGTCTATATTTATGCAACTGAAAGAAGTCCTACATCTCTGTTGATTATGATGGCAACCTAGAAACCTAACTTCCATGATGTAGGCACTGCATGTTGATTTAGGTGTCCTAATCTCAAAAAGAATAAGACTCCCAGTAGCAAAGACATACTATCAGGGAGAGAGGGCAGTGTGTTGGAGGTACGGCCATGCACACCCTTCTGAGCCCTGGGATGTGACCCCCCCCTGTGTTGCTGACACGGCCTCCTTCAACAACTTCTCTCCTCAGCTGCACAGTCTCATTCCCACGTCATAACCTCTGCTATGCCAGGACAACCAGTTGTGGGGCTCTGAAGTAAATCAGAAAGGGAACTGATCCATTTCTGGTGGGTCATTTTTCACTGGGTGCAGGTCCCTGACTCTGTTCACCACGCAGCTGTACAAACAGTGGTGCCAGCACAGGGAAGGGGAGGAGGGAGTGAACGAGTGGTGGACAGCGGGAACCAAGTCTAAGTAGGCTTAAGCAGCCCTGCTGCCGCATGTGTAACCACAGCTTCGGTGGCTCTCAGATCATACCTCTGCTCTAAATGATTTCCTTTCGAAACTTTCCTTTTGCATGTTTACTTACTGAGGCAGATCAGTCACTTGGCACCTGTGTTTGCTTCCTGCATCTCTGCTTCTGTTTTTTCTCATGGTCAGTGACTGAGCAGTACCATTACTCTGGCAGCAATAAAAAATTGTCATTGGAATTCCTCCAAAAAAGCACCAGTTGGTGCTCTCCATTTGGCGTATGTCAGGGGTTTGCTGTTGTTGTTCTTTACCATTTTTCTTTCTTTCAGACAGTTGGTGCTTAAGGTAGCTGTTGCATGGGGAATGCACGCTCTCCCCATTGTACGGTTTCGGCAACGGGATGAAATCAACTTTTATCTTCCATGTAAATGGGCTCATGGAGTCATCAGTTCATTTTCGTTATTTCCTTTGGCTTCTAAAAGAGACTAATTGTCCATACAGCCATAGTCAGCCTGTATGAAGATGCAAATTAATTTATGACTCATTGCAGTGGAGCTCTTGAAAACATATACAGGACGCTCAGAGCAGGAGTCAATGAGATTTAAACATGTGCTTAAAAGCAAGCAACCACTTAATTCCTTTGTAAACAGGACATTAGTGAAAAACACTAATGCCCACTTTTTATTCAGCACTAGTGCATCAAAATTTTAATTCTTTCAGATCTTGTCTATACAAAATGTGAAATCAAAACTTGCCTCAAAACTTAATGAACTACAGTAGATTAAGAAGCAAAATTTCCCGCAGAAATATCGTCTGATTTTTAAGCGGGGTAATTAAATGCTGTACAACCTCTTTAACCAGGAAAAATTTAAAAGATCTACTCTTTAAGAACAGTTTTTTAAGATTGCAACATTCTTCTAAATTAATACTTACTATTCCAAAAATACTTTAGAGCTGTCAATGTACACATCTTAAAAGTATTCAGTGTGCAAGCTAATAGTCTGCTAATGTTTAAATAATAAATTTCTCTACTTTATGTATAGCAATCTTCAGGTTTGACTCTGTCTGAAACAAAGAAGGTAAAAACTGGTGAGAAAAGTCAGCCAGTGGAGAAGATAAGTAATGACTTGAAAAATAAAAGAAAAAATGTATGTGATACAGATATTAAAAAACCCAAACTCGAACTCCAAACCCTAGGATACTTATTACAACAAAAAGCCAACATAATACTTTAAAGACGCATCTGCACTGTTTTTAACATAAAGACGTAAAAGATTATTTTCTTTAAAAAAATACTATATCATATTTGTAATTCTATACAACTTCACAGTATTAAGTAAAATTTCTAAAACTTAAAACATGCCATTTTTATTAATGGTCCATTTTAAAACCACCAAACATTTTGATGTCAATTACTAAAACAAGGTTTAACGCTGTCAAAAACCATTACTGCTAAAAACAGTCATCTTCTCAGTGTTTTCATCTGCAAAGCATTACAGTTTATAAAACAATTTTAACTTGGAATACGTAAGTCTCTATATGAAGGTTTCCATATGTTAAAAATTTTATTTGTGTGTTTGATTTTAAATTGCTTTGAAAAACAGACAGTTGAGGTTTATAGAAAGGAATCTTTCTTTTAGGAAATAAATGTCTCAAAAGTACAGGGCACCAGCAGTAAAAACATTCTTACCACAAATCAGAAACACATTGAGAAGTGTTTGTCGAGTACACCTTCTGAAACCAGAATTTGTTTCTATTTGCTGGAAAATTGAAAAATCTGTTGTATCTTGGCATGCTTGTTTGGCCCTGTCCCAGGCTGTTCATGCAGCAGTGGCATTATTGTGCAATAAGGCTTTCAGGACTTGTAAAGCTTTTAAGTTTCTCTTCCATTTAATTTCTAAAATGCAATGTATCTGCCAATAGTCTGCACAGAACCAGCCGACACTGTTGTTTTATGAAGTGAAAAGCAAAAGTGTGTATTCCATGATATTTTATTTTTAATAAAATGTGAGGTATTTTTAAGAAATGAAGACGATTAATCAGCGTCTCAGCTTCTGCATGGCACCTAGCCAGAAGCCACCAAGCAGACAGCTGAAGTTTAGAGATTGTTTTTGCAAGGCTAATTTAAGGTGAACTTAGATGGATTCAAGATTTATAAGCACTACAAAGTCTTGACTGGAGCAAAGTTCAACTAAGTAATCCACAGCTCACTCTGCAGACAAAGTGCTGCAGCCGAAACTTCGCTGTGATTTAGTCTACAGTCAATGAGAATTTTCAAAACAGGCAGAAGGAGTGAGTTTCACTGTTTCACTTCAAAGGTCTCTTAATAACTGAGAGGATTATACTCTTTTAAACAGTTGAGAAGGTTAGATGATTTTGAGTGAGTAGCTTTACATCCATCAATAATTCTAAGTTGAAAGTTTAAAAATATCGTATGCATGTACATCCTTTAACTCCTTAAGGGCTGCAGCGCAACAATGCACCTGTTTTGTAACCTCACCCAAACTGCTAAATAAATGACAGCTGTTTTTAAATTGCTTTACTGAAGTGAAGTTATCGGTAAGAAGATTAATTAAAATGCTTTACTGAAACATTTAGTAAAATTAAGATCCTTTAAACTGCTTCTAAGAGACTTCCTTCTTTCCCCGCTAAATAAATATGTAATGCCCATTTAACATCATCCTAATGTGAGCTGTGCAGACTTTGATGTTAGTACCTTTTACCTCTAGCATGCTAATGCCATATGTATATTTTATCAAATTAGAAAGAAGTTTCAAATGCTCAGTTCCAGCAACAAAGGTACTGCTGAAGTAAAAAAGCTGAGGATTGTCAAACTAAAATGAAAAAGGTACATGCAGGAAATGGCTATAAATTTCTTCTTTTTACAGGGGAAGACAGGAAATTATACATCATAATAGTAAAAGAACTATCCTTTATCATATCAAGTGGTTCTTCTTAAGTTCTTTTTGCTCACGTTTACCATTATTAGTGCAGTCAGAAAGCCCGGTTAATAAAGAATTACTTCTACATTATATGATTGTACCTCAAATCTTCTGCAAAGAAGTCAGGGTAACACATGCGCTGTGAATTCTTAAAGAATGGTCGACAATTTATTGTGAATTTTACATAGCCTATATTAGCATTAGCATTAGCCCATAGAACTACCCCTAAAATAATTTTTAAAAAACTCTGAAAAGACAGAGAGGGAATGAAGAAGTGAAGAAAAGGCCATACAGGATTGCATACGCTGTATCAAAAATCTCATTAATATTATTATTAACAATAAAAACAACCATCACTGTATTACTGTAATGCCTAGGAGTCATAATACTTTTTGAATAAAATATCAGAGACAATTGGGAAAGGTAATTACAATTTTGATTGATAGAAGGACCACCCGTATCTTCTATCTACCCAGCAAGATATAATACAAATGGACTTAATTTCTTGAATGGAAAGTTGAAGGGGTGGGAAACGAGTCAAATCTGCTATGATGACTTTTAGAAATGACTGAAAAAGGGAAACATTTTCTCTTGGAATGTCTTAGATGCAACTGCATCCTGCTTCATCAACATCAGCAGCTTTCTTAATAATCTCACATACATGAAATACGGAAAAACACTTCTGAAAAATGGGAACTATGCTTTTAAAAGTCAGAATATTAAAAATATCTGATGGAATGTATCACCAGCTTTCCTTTCTTAGCCATTAAAAAGAATGGAAAGATGCTGATTTTTTGTTTGCTTTGTACATATAAGCTTTCAGGACACTGACTATCTTATTGATGTGTGTTAGTGAAAAGCTAATAGATATTTGACTGAGAACTATGATCACATAGTAATTCAAATAAAACTTAAAAAGAACATAAAGTCATTAGAAACTCATCTTTGCATTTCTTTAAGCACTCAAAGCTACCCTTTAGCTTCTGTACAAACTACATACTGGGAAGATGAAAAAAAGTTTTCATGTTCCTGCTTAGAAAAAATAGTTTTGCACTGTGCCATGGCTCCAAAAATGTGATTAGAGCTACATATTTGAAACAGCTTTAATAGTAATCGCATAAGAGATGTTTCCAAGTATTTATATTAAATATCTTCTTGCAATTAGACTTAGTGAAGTCATGCTCTGTTTTATTTGTTCCCTCACTCACTCTATGAATCTTGCATTTTTGACTTCTCTGTGTCCCTACCTAAGTGCGTAAGGTGCCTTTGCAGATTTTGCCCTTAATCTTTCATTGCTCCCAAGTTTTCCATAGTTTACTGAAGCATTGCTGAAATAAATACATTAAAGATTGTGAGACACAATGGGCTGCAGTCCAAGTATTATGGGTAGACAGTAGCCCTGAATGATTTCTATTGAACTAATATTGGATACAATTCAGTGAGATTAGGGAGATTTTTGACCGGTCTGATGTTTTGCAGGACTGACACCTTTTCATTTTGAAGTGTACCTGTTTTGCATTGAAGCTTAGAGTATGTTCCTTGGGGGCTGCCTTTTGGGGGATACATTTCACCCTGGAGACATTGCTCATATTTTAAGTGTTTTGATAATTACATGTGTCTCCCTCCAGAACCTTTAAAGAGAATTTGAGATTTCATTTTCCTTAATGATGTGCACAAAAATAAACTGAGTTGCTAGCTGAGTAAATGGGGGGGGTGTGGGAAACAACAAAAAAGACAAATAAAATTGGCTGGGTGAACAAATCTGGAAGTGATGACTTAATACACAGACCTTAGTGCAGCTTAAGTGCCACTGGATGTATTTGTTTCATTTCATTATTATTCTCCACATGGTTATTTATGTGTTTTTCAGTTTAACCGGGGCAAAACCAGCACTTTATGTATTGAGAAATCCGCTACAAAGGCTGTGTCAGTTGTTGGTCCGTGCTGAAGGATCTCTTCTGCACAGGAAGCACAATGTGATGTGGCTCCTCAAGGGTGCACTTCAATCGCTCCCAGAGAGGGGATTTTTAGGCTGGGTGAATGGGAGTCCCTGTGAGCAGCACTCATACATTTTGCCCATCAGAAGAGTGAATAATGTGGTTTTTCATCTGAGATTTCTTAGGCATTCTAAAATGTTGCTTTTTTATCAGTAGGTGGTTCAGCCTGCTTGGTATTGCGGCTGCTTCGTTAACCAATGCCTGACTGCGTCACACAAGTGCTGTGGGGTTTGTATTATTAACGCAGTCCTGCACGGTGCTAAGCAAGACAGCCAGTGGGAACTGGTAATGCTGGGCACTTCATGAGACATGCTCAGCACCTTCCAGTACTGAGCCCTAAATAATGGTCTCGAATTAAAGCAGCGTATTAAATTTCACAGTCATCTTCATAATCAGGTAGGGGGAAAGGTCATGATATATCCACCAATGCCTCGACACTAGCAAAGCTCCTTCTATATGTATGAAAAGCAACAAAATGTAGTTTAAGAAATGTACTTTAAAAAATTGATCTAAGGACTGTAAAAACACTCAAAAGTCTTTTAATATGCATTCTTTTGCAAGAGTGGTTCTATAAAACATAGATAGCTAAGAACAGAATGTATATAATAATTTATCTATGGCATATTAATCTGAAACAAGAAAGTTTGTCATCTTTTTAATGCAAATGAAACAGACAATCTTAATCTATGGGAGACGAATATTCCAATCCTTTCACAAGGAATTGAGATTATAGTGTGGTATCTAGTCAGTGATAACTTCAATGCTCTAAATACTGTTCTTTCCATAAGAAATATTTTTATATTTAGAATGAACAGGTAGGCAAATAATCAATTACAGGCATACAGTATTCACACTTCCCTGGTATTATTGTTATGTTTAAAATTTTCTGACAAAACAGTAGCAGGATTTTTTTCAGGTAATTAGGATTTTTTTCAGGTAATCTCTGTGATGAAAATTCTGCTGTCCTTATGTAGGCAAAACTCTCACTGAAACCAATAAATGTTTTTTTAAAGAAAGATGTTACCAGGGTTTTAAATATAACTATATAACTTTATCCCCTTAAACCACCTCACTCCTTCTAGGAGATGGGTAGTGCTCTGTTACATAGACTCGGTCTGGAACAAGTAGCCCTTGCATATGATCCAGCTGCTGACCGGGATCAGGAATGGACCGAGTCATGGAGGAATTTGGCCCAATGTATGTAATGACAGTACAATCCTGATCAGCCACGCGTGTACTCATTTCAAGTTGCTGACTACACTGCTGAAATGCAGTATAGTATTTTGAGCTCTTAAGCTCTTTTCCAAATTTAATACCAGGTATTAGTCCTACTGAAATGAATGGGGAATAAGAAAAACTATCAAGTTACCCTTTTTGAAAAACAGATCTCAATTCCTTTTACAATGTTCACCACCTTTTTTCATGATGAACCATAAAAAAAAGAAAATCTTTAACAAGGAGCTATAAGCTTTTTCCACCCAAAATAAAATTGTTGAGTACTGTACAATATATTTGAAAACCTTTGAAATATTATGAATATTTTTCTCTCTAGCTTTTATCTCTTTCACCTGTCTCAAGCACTGTGGCTGCATTACATCAAGCGAGACTAAGTTCACCTAGAAGGTTCACTGATGCTTGGGACAGCTGAGTATTTCATACCTGTCCATCTCTACAAAAAATCCACAAAAATTTAAAACAGAAAGAAAACCCGCTGCTGCCATTCAGCAAGAAGTCTATTACGAATCCCTAGGTGGCATGGAAAGCATTTAGACTCATTTCATTCACATGTCATGTAAAGACTTTCATTTAGAAGTGAGATGAATGCTGAATAATGGATCTTTTGAATAATGTAATTAAGAATTCATTAAAGCAGCCCTTAAAATAAAATCTCTGAAATGCAATGTATGTATATTTCCCCCCTCTAATGTACTAGAGAATCAAATGAATGAATGGAACATAATATAATACTGATGTTTACAAAATTTTCACATTTAAATTAGATGAACTCTCAATATAATACAATATATAATTTTTAATGGCTTCTGAGCAGGAACAATTAGGATTCTTGAAAGAGATTGGTGTCCTTGTTAGGAGGAAAGGAACGTATCCCGACTAGTGATAATCTCTCTAAGTCTGGCTTTTGCAATACATGTTTACTTGAAAATCTTGACTCCACTGAAGCTTATGGAAACTCTCACACGGATATTTTTGTCTCCTTCAACAGTTATACAACTGTTTTGAGCAAGCAAGAACAAAAAAATAAAAGCTGATATGGACTTGTGCCCCAGTTTTCTGATTTCCAGCAAAGCAGCTCTCTCCTGTGAAATGTCCTGCAAGATTTTCTCTATTTGCCACTTATACCACCCAGACACTGAAGAGATCTTGTCTTAATTGCACACCAAACAGGAAAGTGCAGAATGTGCTTGCAAGCTGCTATTCAAACAGGCACTGAGTTATACACCCAGCATCCATGTAGGGACGGCCTAACTAGGAAAAAAAAAGCCATCTGAATTCTCTGGGAGTGTATTTCCCATTCTTGTCAGTGGGAAATCTGGGATGAGAATTGCAGAGGGCAGGACCATCTCTGCCAATATCAGAGTCCTTCGTGCATCGTCCTCCATCCAGTCCATGAGCAGAACAATATCCAGCATCAGGATTTTGAAGGAAAGCCTTGGCTTTTTTTCATGCTTAGCTTGAATTTGAAGGTGAACTTGGACTATTAGAGGGTAAAGACTTGATCCAATTTGTGCATATGGATATGTGCAGAGGGACAGGACTGGTTTCATGGGCCTTAACCTTTGGCATTCAAGAGTAGGAGTGTCAAGGAAAAGGTACATTTTTAAGGATTTAATGATGGCAGAAGCCCTTGATTATGCATAAGTGACTAAAATAAGGCTGGAAGTTAAATGTCTAACTAAGAATCCAAGCACACAAGACATTTATGCAACTGTTGAATGGCTGTTAGACTACATGCCTAACTTTTACACAGCCAGGGCTAGTTAAGATGAATTTCATTTAGGTTTGCCTTCAAACAAGAGAAAAGAGGGTGATAAGTGGATTGAAGAAGCTGTGATGTTGACAGGAACAGTAGTACCCCAAGATAAAATGTGGAAGGATAACTGCCTTGACTACATTTAGACTTATCTAATGCCAATGTCCTGGTACTCAAATCACTTTTTATTTTTTGAAGAAAATGTAGTTTATAGAAAGCAGGGTCAGGTAGGGCCAGGAGGACTTAATTCCCCTGTTCTTTGTTACAGATACTCAACAAAACATTAGAGGTCCTCAACAACTGAGAGAATATTGATCTGCATTTTTAAGAGTGAAGTATTATGGCCCAACAAATGTTTTCACCTATTCTCAGGCCCCATTTTGAAAATCTGTCTCTACTGTACCACAATAAGAATATAATCACAATTCTACAGGCCTCAGAAGATGGAGACGGTGGCAATCCTTTATCTCACTCCTTTTTCTCTTTACAGAAATGTATGCAGAGATGTGGGAGGCAAGTCCATCCTGCCATCAGTACTTGTAGAGATGCTGAATGAAAAACCTGCCACTTCAGCAACCTCTGACTATTGTGTCCATCAAGTTTGTCAGACTTGAGAAGTCCCCATATAGACATGAAATATGGTCTCAATATACAGGTCACCCAGGTAGCACGTAAGGGGAAAAGAACAGAACAGACTTCATTTCAACAGCCCACAGCCGCACACTTATTTTTAAAAAAACAAACTTGGCAAACAGAGATTTTATCACACTTGTTGCTAGAAAAAACTGAGAGGTTTCAAGTACATAAAGCTTTTTCTGGGCCTTCAGAAGAAAGTCCTCCAAAATAAAACCAACATCAGCTGACATTATTACTAAACTGCTTTACCATACATGTCAATATGTGGCTTCCTGAATGCTTTTGAAAGGGTCATTCGGTTGTTTACAAGGAAGGTGGTTGTCACTCTCACAGGATGCAGATCAATGGAAGTTCTCAGTCGATGTACTGGTGTGTGAAGCCTCCTGAACTTTACTTTCCTGCATACTTTTATGTTTCTGTCATGTATCAGTTGACTGTGCTTAACATTGACCCCCAAATTTAACATAGCCTATTATATCCATGTTGCAAGAGACTAGGAGTGCTCACGGAAATGACAATTCCATCTCAGCAGATATGTGGAAATTTCCAGCAGTCACTTTTAAACTATTTTAACTCAGTCACTGAACTTCCCTTTGCCTCTGCTGCTTTCCTAGTGGAGCATGCAATCAAACTGCAATGATAAATTCGCTACATTTCGTAAAACATCTTATGAAATTATTCTGAGAGAAGATACTAGAGAAGTGGAAAGTGTTCTCATTGCAATGTCACTTTTGGTGGGCAGAACAATTGTGCACTGAGAAATTTGAGGGGAGGAGCAGAAGTGTCAGAAGGAAGGTAGACAGCTGCCAACATAACCACTTCCAAATTGCTCTTCTAAGTAAGACAAAGCAGGTCATTTCTTTAAATCATTCCTCTCACAGAGAAGTCTCTGTCATTGCTATGTAATAACCTTAAGGTTCTTACATTGCTACGTGGGAACCTACGGAGCCTTCAGCTCAGACCACATGGGCCTAATGGATGATTCTTCCCTGAAGGAGAGAGTCCACCGTTTCATTAGGAACTTAGAAAAAAGGCCATATTTGATGGCAGTCCCCCAATGTCACTTGTAGTTAATCAGTTGTCATATATGCCAATCAGGCTAGGTTGAGCTACAAGCAACTCTTTTTATTTAGGCTAAGAGACTGGGAATAGCCTATGCAGCTGGGAAGCCAAGCAGACCCAAGGATTTTCCACAAGCTGGTAGTCAAAGAGGCAATTTATTGAGGGAGAAACCCCAGAGCAAGAAACTAAAAAAAAAAAAAAAAAAAAAAGGCAGTGATATGTTTTACATTACAGAATTTCTCTTGGTATGGGTATCAGCTTCTGAATATTTCAGCAACATTGCATCTCATCTCTCATCTACATATCCATTGAGAAGTGTTCAGCAGAAATTGCCCTTTGTTCTGCAGCTCAGAATTAAACTGACTTGCAACTCACTGCCATACTTGGGCCCTGAAAACTGAATACGCTTTATGATGATTTTAGAATTGTCTAATCTTTGCTCTTGTCAAACTAAACTGCAGGATTATCATGTGAAACTTTTTCAAATGTCCAGATTAATCACACATGACAATCAATCTTTTATTCTACCCAATAGGGACAATCTGTTTTATGCATTTTTGAGGGTAAAGGGGTTATTTAGCAATTGAATTCTATGATGTGTGACACTTGTTTTGAATTACACATCGTCTTGTCCTGGGAAAGCACTAAAAATAAGATGTAGTGCTGTCTCCTCCAGAGGCATCTACTTTTACCTTCCTCTTGTGCATGTATATCTATGTATATATTTATGATTACTTATACATATCTATATAAAGGAATATAATCTTGCCTGTTTACTCACCTAGGGAATAGGAAGTATACAACACATTTGATATTGTCTTGATGTTGTGATACAGAGTAAGTTAGAGCTAAGTGCTAATATCCAGAATGAGACACTTCCAACTGTTCATTTCAGTGGTCATATCAGCACACTGTCAATTGCAAAAATATAGGGTAGAAGTGCTGCTTGTATTTTAAATTGATCTTGCTTTAGAAATATGGATGACAGTTCCCGCCATTAAATTAACAGGGTTCTGCATAGACAACCAAGTTCTCTATACGCTGAGGAATGAATCTTTAACTTTTAGATTATACTCTATAATACAGTTATTATGAAACAAATGCTAAAATAATGGTGGGAACTGTTCCCTAAATTTCTAAAGATCATTTTAATTCCCCAGTAGCGCAGATTCTCCTTCCACAACTTTAGCCTGTGCTAAGAGACAGGAGACTGCCCGGCCTGGCCAAGTCACAGCTTGCGCCCTTCTGAAAAGAGACTGAGGACTGATGATATTTATATATTATATATTATGGAATTAGTTACTGTATATATACCATGCTCTAAAGAATAATCTGCATGTTGTTTGACTGGCTGTTAGATTTCTGTTTTTTTTTTTTTTATTTAAATATATGCTATGACTCATCAAAGCAAAGAAACTTATACCCATCTTTAAATTGTCCTGTGCAGTAAAAAAGGCTACTTGAGCCTTTTGACAGTTTAGAAGTCACTGATAATCGTGAATCATCAAGTGCTAAGGTCTATTTCATCTGCATAAGTACTGGTATATTGAAAGATTCAGACCAACATATCACTTAAGTATGAACTGCTCTTTAACCATGTGCATAGTCCCATCATGGGAACAAACTATTCCAATGTCACTGTCTCTGTAAGTGCTGTCGGTTCATTGTGACAAAGACTCATGAACCACAATAGAGATTGTGGAACTTTTGCTGGATAATTAACACCCCCCTAAACACATCTCGGCTACATTTAAGACCATTTTGCTCTCATTCAGACAATGTACTTTTAGTATAGGGAGTGTGGTCTATTGCGACAAGGTCCTTAAAGAACAAATGAAGAAATATTCAAATATTTGCTGTAGGTAATATGATGAGTACTGCCAAGGAGACAAAATGGCTATCCCTAGACAAGGGGCTGAAATCCTTAACAATCTTACGAAACACTGTTTTCTCCTGATTTTTTTTCCCATAACCTCATTTTCTACCCCTTCTTCATTTCTCAGTTGTTGAAAGAAAAATACAAAAGAAATGTTCATATAGATAACCAGTAGGACGCCAGAAAGGGCCTTTTTCAGCCAGAAATGGTGTGATGCCCTCTGGATAATCAATTGTCCCTGCAACACTTTAGGATTTTTCATGCACTAAGATGCAAACTGAGCAATTTCTTCATTTTTTTTTCCCCCTATATAGTTTGTTAATACTGGAAAGGCAATTGGACAGTGGGGCCTCCTCATTCTTGGCACTATTTCAAAAGCAACTTGAAATGCCCTGACAGCAGTTCTTCTCACAAAGTAATGTTAAGGTTGTGACACGGACCAACAAAAGGCTGACACACTGTCGTTAGCTTACCCTGTTGTGCTTAGGTAATGGTGGAGCCTCAGATCTGTGTGTGATGTTAACATTATATGTTCTTCAATAACAAGGCGCCAGAGGATGAATGTAGAATGTCATCTTTAACTTTGAATTTCTAAGTTTAGGCTACCTTCTTTCTTTAATATTAAAGACTGACTTTACATTAATTATACAAAACCATTGATAATAAATATATTAGTTCCTCAGAGATGGTTAGTATTTAAGTGTGATGTTTTCAAAATGAGTATGTTCTGCAAAAATGCAGCAATAAAGTCACTTTTAAAGTGTTCTTTTAGACAGTTATCCTGATGTATTAAAAATCTTGGCCATGAACTGGCACGCACAATCAGATTTCCCACCTGTCCAGCAGTGTTCAAAACTGGGATTTTGTTCTAAATACATTTCTAGTTTTAAATAACCAAAAACGCACTATAAATTGTTTCCCTTATAAATTTCATGGGACAGTTAATCCAGATCTGGAATTTTGGGGCTGAGTTTCACCACAGCCATGGTAAAATAATAAAAATAATTAGATGGAGTACAGCACAAGTAATACCCTCATATTTTTGTAAAATTGGCTAATATCAATCACTGTGTAAACTGCTCCTGCCTGTTAATGCTTAGCAGTTTCCAGTGTCTGTAAAAAGAGAACTCACATGTTTCTTTGTAAAGCCAGAGAAAAATTGGCTCCTCAAAGATAACAAATTCAGTATTTTTACACTCTCCAGTTACTTTAAATCAAAGTATTAACTGTGCTTCTCTTCTTACATTCACTGTGTTAGTGTGTAAAGTTGGGTTTTTTTTCCCCCAAAAACTTTAACTCTGTTATTTTTTATGTAATTATATAAACATGCTCAAGAAATGCAATTTTGCAAGCTTTTAGCTGAACTGGTTGCTTTGAGACTAGGATCACATATAGACTTAAATTTACTGGATCGGGTAATGAGAGCTAAACATAGCACACCAGCGTGTTGTTTTTCAAAAACGGGAAGGATGCCATTCATTTCACTGCCTGGTCTTAGGTGACTTAATAGTCATTTGAGGTCTTGTGTCTGGGAAGAAAAAGCTCAGATCTTTCAGAATCACTTTCTTGGAACCTTCCTTTCTTCTCGTGTTAACATTACATTATGTGAATGAGGTATAAGCTTTAATTCCTGGAGTAGGTACTCATTGTTCAGAAAATTTGCGGGCAGAACAAGTAAAATTTGCTTTGTGAGCTCCCTGTGGGAACCAAATGACAAGGTCTGTCTTCTCCACAAGAGAAAATAGCTGGCATGGTATTATCCAGTTCCTCAGACAACATTTTTCACCCTTTCATTTTATCTCTTTACCCCTTCCTCAGAAATCTTGCCCAATCTATAGCAAGCATCTTTCATCTTTGACTCTTGATCCTAAAGCAGTTGAGAATAAATGCTGTTAAAAAGAATATCGCAGAGTATCCTGTAGGATTCGGTCCTTTAAGATAGGGTCATCCTGAGGGAGATGAGGGAATTTTCCTTTTCTCAGGGAAAGAACAAGTTAGGTTGGAATTTTTCAAATATTGACACCTACAGCTGTGCAAGTCCTCTTTGGCTTCCTTTATAGTCAGTGGAGAGAAACTGGCACTTCTGGGGTGTAATTAATGTCATCCTTGGATAGAGGTCTAAAGTAAGTGCAAAGAATTCTCCCCTTCCATTGCTCTCTGGGACAACTCCAGATTAATTCAGATCCCACCTGAAGTTAGGTGGATGATTTCCACGCTTAAAGTTATATAGTCTGCCCTAAAATCATCAGTGTAAGTAGGGATTTCTGAAGTTATCAGAGATGCAAACTTTGCAAGAATTATTATTTTGCATGTAAATAACCTTGAAGTCACATAAATTGCACCCTTTAACAGTACCAGTATTCAAAAATAGTTCCTCACATAACTTGCCCCCCTCAGATAAATGAGACAAAATCAGATATGGATGCGGTGGCTAATCAGAAGCACAGGGGTTATTAAGGTATATGAAGCATAGCACAGAAGTTTGGGGAAAAGGACTTGTTGGGAAAAAGAAAATGAAAAAATTAAAAAAAGAAATATGGTCTCCCTTCATCATATTCATTGTTGCTTATAATCATCTCTGCTGAAGCACAGAGTCTTGCTTGTTTGTTTTAGAAATAACCCCTGGTTCGTGCATAAGAAAATATATTAAGTATTCTAAAAATGATTCCTTTTCTTCTCTGTGTAGCAGAGAGTCAGGGGTCAAATTCTCAGCTGCTGTAATCCCCATTGGAGTTATTCTCATTCATTATTGAAAAGGGCTAGATCCTGGGCTCACGTAAGCTGGCGTAGCTGTATTGAAGTCAGTGGAAATGTGTTGATTTTTTAGTAGATGAAAACCTAGTCCTCGAAATGCAGTAATTTTGACTAAGCTGAGCGCTCCAGGCCAAATTATTGTCAGTATTTAGCAATGTCTGGCATTTTCTTTACGAGTCTATCTCATCGCCATTCAGCATACCTAAAAAGAAAAATCCCTGCAGTAGTGTTGTAACAGTGAGTGGCAAAACAACAGCCTCAGTGTCTGCTTTCACTCTTTGCCCAAAACGATTTGTATACTAGCCTGTTTGAGGATGACGTTTTGCCATACAAAACATTTCCTCTGTTGTTTAATAACAGCAGCAGAGTCCCCTGCACAATTTTTTTTAATCTTTTTTAACATTAAGAGGCACTATAGTGCGCAGATCATCTCAGTGGAATAATGCACTGGTGCAGAGGAGCACTAAATCAAATGATAAATTGAGTGTAACATCGATTATGTTAGCTATGCATAGAAATATATACATTTGATGGTCATTACGACACATGAATGTTCAAGATGAAAAGTGGAAAATACATTTCAAGTTCTGTATATGTGAAAAACTGACAATGATCTGCAATTTGCGTCTGGCGTTAAATTCTATAAATCTGCTGGTGTTTTCAGCATTGAAAGCCTGATTCTAAATGGAAAGGTCATTATCATTATTAAGTTTTATAAGAAAATCAGTACGTGTACTAGTATCTATTTAATAACTGAGACATCATGAATGTCAGACTTAACACACTTTGCTGGGTGCTAATAACTCTTTAAGTGTACCCTTGACTCGAGTCGAAGGCAGTATTGGAATTTTTATATTATCTGAACTGCCTGGTAGCATTTAAAAGTACTTCTATAATAGCCAGGTAAAAATATAGTGACTTCACACAACTTTACCTAATTTTGCTCCTGTTTCAAAGGTTAAGCTAAATTCCTTGCTCCCCCCTTGTACAAGAACTGGATGTGCAGGCAGCTGAGTCACAACAGACCTGTCCTACTTAACCATTCCCTCATTTTTATTGGAGCATATTGTGTTTCCTGAGAAAAGTATGTGTCAGTAATGACAACAAAATGAAGACTTTTGTACCCAAAATAAGTGCCTGGCAAAACAATATTTGCTTCGGTGTAAAAATTGCTTTTTTAAATGTCTTGGTGGAATGTTACTATCTAAATATAAAATATGTATTTATTCAATATTTTTTAAACTTTTGTAATTCCGGCATTATATTATCTCTAATTCAAGTCCAGCGGTAAGTTGATATAGCTTGTTTCTTTTTCTATTATATATTTAAATTAAAAATTGGAAGATGTAGTTTCTATTAATGAGTTTTGTAGGGGTCTTTTAGTATTATGTCCCTAGGCGAATTCCTTACTTGATATGAAGTCCTCATAAGAGGTGCTTGTGCACTTGATTAATTCATAAATGGTGTTGAGGGCTGCATATTTGCACAATTCTTTTTAAATCATGGAAGTCTGCTATTTCTCTATACAATGTATTGCCAGTTGTGATGCCCATATTATGCACCTGATCACACAACCCTACAAGTCCTGTATTTGCCAAGTATTCTCGTCTATACACCATTCATCTCCTATGGTAAAGGTCAAGGTCCTTTGGCAACATTTATGTCAGTTCTGAAGCAAAATAGGCAGACAAAGAGAATACTCAGTTTGCTGAAAAAATAAGATCAACAAAAGCAAATAAGTAGCCAAAAATACCAGAAAGTTTCGTATCTCTGAAGAGAGCTTTTATCAGCTAATACTAATTCAATATTGATCTACATAAGATACGACAATACAAATGTATTGATATCTGTAGACGTTTACTCAGAATTTGGGATGGGAGGTAAGGCTAGTTACAAATGTCTGTGAAGGTTGCAATACTCTTTCCAGACTGATAAAATGTAAGTCTACTGGAAGAAAGACCAGTGAATACAAATCCAGAAGCTTCTTCCAACTAGTCTGTGTAGACTAGGGGCAGTGTTTTTTTAATGAAGCCAAGAGCACTGACCACTTGCCAACATCAGTTGAGAATTCACCAGTATTTGAGGGCTACAGTTAACAAACCAGTTTGCCAGGATATTCAGGGAAGGGAACAGAAATGGGCAAAACCACTGCTATGATACACTCCCCTGAAAGCCAGACTGTTGTTGGCTACGTATTGCAATATAAAAGTGGACCTTATTTATTTCTACGCAAGCAAGACAACAGTTGTTAACAAATTATTTTGCTAAACACACCATTCATTTGAAAGACACAACTTGTTCCACATTGTTACTGTTGATACTATAGCAGGAGCTCTGTTGCCCTATGTGCAGACAAAGACATAATAACACATGGACAATCTTTTTCTTCAAGGCAGTAGGCCTCTAATTTTCTTTTCATTCAGGAACCAGAAGAAATTATCTGGCTTTCTAACCTTGTGGTCAAAGACCTTTACCTCAGAGGATGATACTCGAGGTTCTCACTTCTCATCTGCAAAATACATCCACTTTATTTAAATACGTCTTTTTTGAAAAATACATAAATGATTCTTAGGGCACAAAGAGAAAGCTAAGTTGCTGGGTTGATTGCTAGTTTCTAATGCTTCTTTTTTTTTTTTGGCCATTCACTTCTTTTTATGTTATTATGGGACAGAGAATTCAAGAAAATATGGCAGCGCCCCAGCAGTATTTAAATGAAAGACAGAAGCTTAGCATGGCCAAGACTTTGAGTCATTATGTACCAATGGGTCAGACCACCCTGGAAGTATATTCCCAGATTATGCCATTTGTATCTCTCTTCTTTTGTGGTTAAAATGTTTAATTTTGAGCTTGGTTTTTATCTGGGCTCAGTTTCTTTTCCTGGTCTAAATAAGCACAGGAGAATTTCACAAAATGTAGGTTTCTGTCTACTCCACTTTTCAGCCACTTGTCAAACAATGGGATGCTCAATGTGGTCAGCTTCGTTGTAAACTCTGCTAAAAAAAAGAAAAAAGTCCTGGCACTGGCAGCACTAAACTAAAAAACTGCATTAGATATTTTACTTTGAAGATCTAAAACATAAGCAAGATCAGTTAAGTAAAAAAAAAAAAAAAAAAAAAAAAGAAGCCAAAAATGATAAATGAAATTGAAGTAGATCCAACTCCTTGTGTCAGAAAATGTGAAAGCCAACTAAATTGTAGAGGCTACGTTCAGGTAAAGTCTTAAGGATGGGCCTAAATTTGAGCTTGTGAAGAGTTGTATTAACTCAGGTGAGACTGCTCAATTGCTTGGAGACTCGTGTGTAATAAGGTACTTCACCGAATCAAGGCCATTGTGCAAGAAGAATACAGTGTCAGTGTATAACAACCATGCTCCCCAGGAAGAAACTTTTTTGTGTGAAAAAGAAGTGTTGTTATAGAGGCTGCGTACGATAGGGCTGCACAGTGTTCTTTGTTTCAACCCACTAGGGTGCTGTCTTTTCCCATATTATTATTATTGCATGCTCTGCAGTAATTTAACATCTCAGAAAGCTAATAGGTCTCCTTAAATTGTAGCCTGCATACCATTACTGATAGTTACAGTAGAGTGCAAAGTCTATTTGCACACTACACATCCTATAGCGGGGCTTTTTGCAAATCAAAGAACATCAGTGGAAAAACACTTTATGCCCAATGTCTCAGAAGTACTGGATCAAGTTCAGCCTCTGAGGTATGCAAAGGAAAATCTCTTTGCAATTGATGGGTTATGCTTCTGCTTATATCAGTAATGAGGTACCAAATATAGTCTATTGCATAAATAGCATCACAGATGCTTCAAAAAGGGGCAGAGCACAGTCCCTATTGCATCTGTTTTGTGCCACCTCAATAGCATAAAGAAAAGTAAAGCACCTTTGTGTAGGAGTAGTAGTACACAATGAGGTGTATCATCTGGCACTACACTGTCAGCTTTACACCCTCATCAGAAAACAGGGTCTAATAGGGGAAATAGGCAAAGATGCTGTTTTACTGCTTTACTGCTTTACTGCTACTTCTCAGAGCTACTGTAGTACGATTTAGTTGTAAGGGCACGTGTAGAAAGATATACTAGGGTCTAAAGGGAGCTTACAGTTTGTTGTACACACAGTACTCTGTGATTCTGGAGTGCTCCAGTTATACGTGTCCAAGCAGTGCAGCAGGGACACTTGCTTTGGTTCTTCTGCTAATACCATCTGACACGGTGCCTGGGGGGGCCTGCTGGGAGGCTGGGTATTGCCGAACTCTTAAATGGTCAAGCTTCAGTTTTACGTGTCACCATACGGATGCAAGATTAAGCAAAACGTAACAAGACTTGCACTTCGAAAAATAAAAAGGAGCTGACATCCTGCTTAACTGCTTTCACAAAGATCCAACAGAGAAATGAGCACAAATTAGAAACTTCTAGGGCAAAAGCAAAACTATGGTCTTTACATTGACAGAATCAGGCCATGATCCTGCCCCAAATTGCCATCAAAACAGAAAAGTGTAGGAACGTAACACTGGATGATTATTCACATTACAGTATAGGCCTGACATGAACACCAAGCAACCAAGACTGATGGTCAGGAGAAGGCTTCAGTGGCTGCTCAAATCAGTTGCCCAGGTGCTGTAATCTGGGATCAGCAAACAAAGAGCCATACTTCAAATACTACGGGCAATGTTTCTATAGAGCTTTGGAATTTACTACGTGGTCTAGATGCAACTGGTAGTACAAAAAAATCTCATGTCTTAAGTTTCAGTGGTCCTCCAGCCTATATTCCAGGTTAATTTGTCAGTCGTATACTGAACGCCTTAACAGTCCTGAAATGTCCTTGAAAAAAAGTCACATCATAACTCCTCTGGTTAATTATGCTGCCATAGCTAAACTGTTCCGGTACCTGTGCTTAGGGTGCATCCAGGTTATTAATTTAGTGTGCTGTGGAGAGTTTTCCTGCTTCCAGTTTGCTTCGTACTTATACCTGGAGACTTGCAGTATGCACTAGAGACACTGCTGGCAGACTCTGACCAGTTTCCTTCTTGGTGGAACTGCACCTGAAGCCATGCCCAGGGGCTGCCTTCTAACATGCCCCATTGCAATGTGGACACAAGGCCCTCCAGCATTCAGCTCCCTGCGCGTGCACAGTGAGTGCCTGGGCCAGGCACGTGCCCTGAACAGTCATTGCTGTAAAGGTATTATGCAGGCATAGGGTCCTAGAGCCAGAACACATCTTGCCAAATCAAAGTCTAGACCTTTCCTCTCTGCACTACACCATATGACAACATAAACATGTCCATAAAGCCAGCTCAAGTTCCTCAGCACTTCAGTTTGCAGTGTAGACAGTGTGGTTCAGTATGGGAATGGACTGACAATTACCATCGTTGCTGTTATATCACCTCTGCCTGCAATTATCTAGTGCTTCCTTTTGGGAGGGGCAAGGGGGGAATCACATTCCCCTTCCAGTTGCCCTTCCCTACTTTGCCAGGCTATACAAACTTGCTGGTAACCAGAAGTGAGTCTACCTTTGCTCATTCTCACTTGCTAGCCCCTGATGGTTAAGACATGGGGGTTTAGTCTCAAACTCCGTCAATATTTTCTGTGTGACTGAGCAAGACAATGTGGCTATGTTAACATCAGCAAATAGTGTGGAGCAAAAGGAGCAGATCTCTAGAGTAAACCAGTTGATTCTGAGCCCCTAAATTCTTCACTATACACACTCGTGTATTTTTTGCTTCAGATTAGCCCTAGTTTAGTTGCATGGATTTACTGCTCTTTTGTGGCTGGAGAACAATAGGTGTGCTCCTGGATGCATCTCGGGGTACAGTGTAAAGCTATACAGTCTTTGAAGGTACCTCACATGAATGGCAGTAGCCAGAATTTTGCTCTGTAGAAACTTCACTATCTTTGCTGACGCTGAGAACTGTTGTGCAGTCTGCAAATGCACAAAAACTTATCCCTTCATCCACGGCTCTGAGCACCGCAGAGAATGACAGGATCAGCACAAGAGGATGACCAGCACTTGAACTAGTTACAAGATTATGAATCAGAGACTTTGGTAATGCAAATGGTGGCAGATAAATGGAATAGAAATCTAAAAACCTTTCTTCTCTCAGACAAAATCTCCAGTTATCTCAGATCATTTGTTTTGACAACACCAAAAACTGGAAAAAATAAAACTGAGGGAGTGAATGTTAAGCCAAATATTTAAAAAAGTATCTTGCAGCTTCCCATGTGTATTTCCCTCTCCCACCAAACATTCCTTGTTCTAGCCGGCTTTTGCCAATTTTCACTTACCAGTGCTGGATTACAGAAAATTTAATCCAATGTGAATGATAATCCATCCCAAAATGCACAGTTTTTTCAAGAAATAGTGGAGATGGGAATGTCCATATGTCTGTATGTCTCAGAGTATAACCAGTCAGTCTATTACAGAATAAGATTAACTAGATAAATTTTGAATTTATCCAGGAGAGCATTTAATTCTGAAGATGAAGCAAGAGAGACAAAAATGCAGCAGGAAAATTATTGGCTCTCCTAAAGTCAATGGGAGCTTTCAGAGGAGCCAGGACTTCATCCTGTATGTTTTGTTTTTCTTCAGATGTCAGTTACCTGCATACAACATAAATACGATGTGGTCAGAGAAGTGTACAGTGAATGGCTGAAACAGTTAACAAAATCAATAAATGTGGGGAAAGTAGATGAAAACATAAACCAGACTGAGATATTTTTTCCAGACCGAGATTTTTAAGTCTTCTGTATTTTGTCATTTGTTAAACCACAAATAGTTATAAACAGAGCTGCAGTTCAGAGAGTCTTTGTTTCTAACATAAACAAGGTATAGGGCATAGCTCTGTATGTCAGCCAAACATGACTATAAGTTACAAAAATGATATATATGTATAAAAGAAGTGTCAGACCTTAATTGAAAAATTGTATTTGGACATGAATAAATATAAGGAACACACTTAACTCCAGAAAGGCAGTACATATTTAACAGAAAATAACCCAGATTAAATTAATGCATGCATTATACTGTATCTGTGAAATTAATTTAATTCAATATATTGAAACTCAGAAACTGGGGAAGTTTGCATCATTTAGGTATCACTGTTCATACTGAGGTGTCTGTCCGAGTTGAGAAAGCTTATACTTATAAAACCTATACTGAACATATGCAACATATGCAACTTTTAATTTAACTAGATATAGGAGCAGAATAGCAGACTGTATCAAATTGGATTAAATATACAGCAGAATTTCTTTTTTTAACAGACAAGCTTTGCACAGTCGTTAATAGGAATAATATTTTCCATCTAAAGTGGCTGCATTTCTTAATAACCAGGTCGTATCATAAAACCCCAAATCTGTAAAGTGCTCATTTAAATACTGATTTTTTCACCTCATTTACTTTTTCCTAAAATAACATTTTCTGAACGTCATGAACACTTACTTTCAAATCATTACTTTAAATTCTTTTACAATTTGTTATTTAGAACTAAAAAGAAATAAAGCTCTCAGATAAGTATGTTAGCCCTCAAGTGTTTTGGTGCTACAGGCTCGTTTAGCTGCATACTGGGTCACAGCAGTCACTGCGGTAAACAATGTTCCAAACTTCCAAAGCCTGCAGAGGTCAGTATAGCAACATCAACAAGAAATTATATAGCTTTACTGAATAGATTAGCAGTCACAAATATTTATTGTTAAAACACAAAAATGATGTATCATTCTGGCTGTTACCATAACTGTGGGACTACAATGGCATGTGATGGTTATTCCTGCAAACCTCATATAATATTGCAGATGTTCAAAGTTTTAAAGACATATTTTTGCATTTGCATTTGTTAATTATAAAAGGGTTAAATATATTTTTCTTGAGAGTGTTTGAGAAAAGTTGGAAGGGCATTATGGAAAACTTAAGCACACTCTTCAGAAGCTGTCTTCTCTGTGTTGCCCTGTCAATGACCTCTGCTGTGACATTGAAGGAATACCCTCCGCGTGGGTGAGAAGTAATTTGCTTCAATAGCTCTTCTGCCCCAGACATGTATAAAAAGGAGACTGTAAACATATACCCCGCATTTGGTTTGGCGCTGACGGAGCTGACACTATCAAAGTCATTTGGAGCAGAACTTTTAGATGTTTGTGACAAACTAGACCAGGATGAATGATCCAAACAGTAAATGTTAACCTCCAAGCTTCGTGCAATGAAATCTCCAAAACTGAAAGGAAATGACAGATAAATAGTGCTAATCAGGCCCTTGAAAAATATCATATTAATTTTATTTACCTTCTTGGCCGGCTTTTCATGACCTGCCCACTCATGGCACTAAAAAGCAGTTACATTAGTGTTTCACTGCACATTCTTAATCGTATATTGAAGAAAAAGCAGATGTTCAGACATGACCTTGGGGTCCGCAGAGAAAGATTTTGAGAGACACCAATTGGGCTTAGACATATATGATCTGCTTCCTTCAAAGCACTCCACTTAGGCAGGCAAAAGTAGATACATGATACCCATACCACAAAATTCCCCCTCCCCAAAAAAGCTGTTTAAAATATTTTTCTTTCATAAGTCTGCAAAAGTTTTTGTCTCATCAATACATAGTGTGTATTCTTGTCCCAGCTGTCCACCATAACGTTAGTTTTGCAAGGCGGACACTGAGATGTTGAAAGTGGTTCTGCATTCATTTTTTTCCTTTCCCTATGGACATTCATATAATGCAGGTCTTCATATCTTTACGCCTTCACAGTTTCTCAAAAGAAAATGTGAACTTCTCAGAACTGAGTAACTTTAGCAAAAATATCTGAAAGAGAAACCATCCTGAATATGAGTGATGGGTCAGATGCTCTGCTGCTTCTATTTATGCATCTCTACTTGAACTTAAAGAAAATTGCACACAGATCTGTGGCAGTGGGAGGATTACATTTGAACTTTCTTGGCCTTAAGAGACCCATTCTGAAGTGCACATTTCTCTATCTGTGCATACATACAATTGCACAGAAATTAAATAGACTTGATGCCTGCATAAGTCCAAGGTGGCAAAGTAAAATGATAAATGACGAAACTTGTCTAATTTCACTTGTTGTCTCTGCAAATCTACATTGTTGTACTAGTAAAGATTCATGAAATTAGTAGTGCTTACATACATGCCAGTTGCCTTCAGGTTTTAGTTGTAATGTTCTGCTACGTAAGAAAGCCATGGGTTTGGGTATCCAAAACGTCGGGAAGATTTAATGTAGCCTCATCAACTCCCAATCAAAAACTATCCCTGAGAAGCTGATAAGAGCCATTTGTAAGAAATTTAATGGGTGGGAGGGAGGTCACAGAGAATAAGTTTAAATGTATATTAAATCCCAACTTCTTCTGAAACGGCTTGTTGCCTGGAGCAGCACTAGCATGATACTGAATCAAGTACCTGCTTCATGCAGTTCCTGCAAAACCGAGTCTAAGGGTTTCTTTCTCTGCCACACTCATAATTATCTTTCTGAGAATGACAAAGAAATACAGTTCACAACCTGTCTTTTGATATTGTAAGTATTGACAGGGAGTGTTTCCCCTATATATTTTCAAACTAATTGTATTTTGCCACTTAAAAGAGGAGACAGGAATGTGTAAACTATGTTAATGCTTTAAAAAATACATCTCTCAGTTTTTGACTTAAATCAACGTATTCAAATAGTAGAGGAAGCTTAAATAGACCAATTCACAGACTTTAATTTTTGAAGATTATGTGCGCTGAAGTGAAAAGCAAAAACTTTTCTAAAATAATTATAAACTGACTTCCTCTTTGACATTCTGTTCATGCATGGTAGATCTCAGACCAGCTAAAGCAACAGCATAGATAAAGGAATTTTGGTCTGAACCTGGAATAAAGTACAGTGGCTTGAAATTCAAACAAGAAAGGTAAAGGTGAACACGCTAGAGCTGGTAATATAGATCTTATCCTCACAACCTTGTTTCTTATTCATTTATTTCCCCCTGTGCAGAATGGATGCAGAGTGGAGATGAAGGAGATCATCTGAGCAGAAATGCTTCATCCTCACTTTGCACAGACATGCATGACTGTTCCTAGTTCTAATTAATTAAACTCAGTCCTGTAAAACAAATGAGACTTAAAACATTTGTGATTTCAGTAGGTTCAGAGTAACTGTAGAAAAGAACATCAAAACCTCATTTCCCTATTCATCATCATCACTGTATTTCTCACACCATCAATGGCTTACATCAAACATCAGAGGACTGATAATTCCTGTCAGAGTTTATTTTTCAGGTCTTTTTCATTCCCTAAACATTATCAGTAATATTGTAATTCTTAAGTCAATCTTCCAATTGTCCCTTACCTCTCCTCTGAAAGTCAGGATTCATGGGGAGGGGACAGAAGCCTCTAGAAAATCTACAACCCTGAGAGTGCATCTTCATTTCATTTAGAGCAAAGTGTATTTGCTGAGTCAACAATGAAAGACTGAACTGTTGGTAATGTAAGGCTGGGACAGGCACACTCAAATGTTTTCAAGAAGTAGCAGATCTACCCTAACACACCAGTGGCTGCCCACTACTGAAAAAAATACCACATTCAGGCTGTCCGCAGGGAGTCTGTAGCAGAAATCCCACTGGCTTCAGAAGAAGGAGGATAGGATGAGAGCACACTTTCTCTAATTCCCTGGAAAGATCTTCTTTGGCAGAAGACAAAACCAAACTCAGCATATAGCCTTACTTCTTCCTAATACTTGCCAAAATAATCTCCCCTTCCCACACCTCCCCACTTTTAAGAGAAACTTGAGAATCTGCCAAAAAACCAAAGTGACAAAAACAGCCAATGGAGGCAATAGGTGCTGTTAATATAATCAACAGTCAAACATATTCAGTACTTCTCAGTCTCTACACAAAAACAGTGTGCGACCCCCATGGATATTTGGCTAACTAGAATTCTTTAATAAAATCAAATACTTGTGCGATGGGTACATGTAGCTTTATGTGTAGCACCCTGTGCCACACAGCAGAAATCATCATACTCTCAATATAATAGAAAAGGTGAACATTTGCTGCACTATGCAGAAGATATCCTCATTATATATAATTAGAAAACTTATTTTCCCCCTGCTGCCCTAATTTGTTTTTTTTTCTTCATTTTTAAAATTCTCCATTGGCTTTAATTAGCTTCTCTCTGAAATCACCAACCAGGTGAAATTAGAGCACTTTTTAAGTTTAAAAAATGCAGTTGGATTTTTTCAAACTTTTTTTTTAAAGTTGAGATTTATTCCCTGAGGCCAAATCCTCCCTGCTCTTACTCATGAGAGTAGTTCTGCGCACTTCAGTGAGGAAGCTTTTCAGAGGAAGGCGGGTTTTGGCCCTAACGGGATGTATCAAAGCTCTTCTAAATATAGATGTAAGATATATGAGGCAAATCCTCACTGAGGGAAATCAGCAATGTTCTTCTTAAGTCAATGAAGCTAAAGCCGTTTACAGGCACTGAAGATTTTTCCTTGTGTTTTCAGACTTCACAAGTCTTCACCAAATATTTATCACATGCAAAATGCTACATTTTTGCTAATGACATTTCTATTCCTTCATTTAAAACCTCATCATTATATAATCAATACCAGTGACTCAGTCCTCGCTACTGTGACAGGAGTAAATTTTACCTAAGAGAAATCATTTGTGTGGTCTACATGACATGATGTATCCTTAAGTGTTTCATTGTTAATTAAGAAATTAAGAAACAAGTCGTTTAAGAAATATGATAAAAGATATCATTAGCTGCAAAATAATACAACTCTGAGCTTTAAAATGTTCTACTGGAGCTCTGGAGCTGGAGACAGTCATGTCCTTGTGATATTTCAGTGACAATTTCTATTTTAAGTGTCAAAAACAACTCAGCTATCTGGAGCAAGTAGTGTAGTATTCTCTCCTTTTAATATTCTAATCGTGAGGTGTAAAGTGAAATGGTTGCACAGTGTAATGGTGGTAAAGAAGCTG
This sequence comes from Gymnogyps californianus, assembly GCF_018139145.2. Classification (NCBI taxonomy): domain Eukaryota; kingdom Metazoa; phylum Chordata; class Aves; order Accipitriformes; family Cathartidae; genus Gymnogyps; species Gymnogyps californianus. The sequence continues at coordinate 190,529,953 of NC_059471.1, read as the reverse complement.
AGTGTCAATGAGACGGGAAAGGTGACAGACACAGAATGAGTCCCCAAGGTGCTCTCCAAGTGCATTGGATAAAGATTCCCCTGGGAAATTTTTCTCATTAGTTCTCAGACACAGTTCAGTAATTCAATAGCACCAGGTTACCATTAGTCACAAGACCAAAATATGTTACTTTCCATGCTTTAGCTCCTTGATTTGTATATGTCATTTTACGAGAGAAAATTATGAGATTGTCTATCATTGAAAGTAAGTTAGTATGTTGTTTACATACCTGAGGATGATCCATGACAAGAAGACTCTGACAATCCTATTACAAAAGAGCGTACAAATTAAACAGAAAACAGACACTTTTTTGATATTTGAAACTGCATTAATGAATGATTGCATTGTACAAACACGAAAGAGACATTGCAGATTGATTTTCTACACTAGTATCTGAAAAATTAATTATAGTTTGAGAGGCAAACCTAAAATTATCAACAAGTAAAAAATGAAAAAAAAAAAACCCTAGATTGTTTCTGTGGATATTGCCAGGTTAAAATAATTTTTCTGTGCTTAAAGATGAAATGTGTATGTATTCATTTAATATGATGGAGAAAAGTAGCTAAAAAGTTTGATGGTTAGCTAATTTTATGTGTAATTACTCTGTGAAAATGTTAAACTGAATAGGTTATTCTCGACATTTTTTTTTTCTATGCAATAAAAAATGTACTTACTTCTATGCTATCAAAGTTAACTGCACTCCCACTCAGCACTCGAAGGGATAATGGCTGGAGGTGTTGTCTCTCTCATTACCCACCAGGGTGGAAAGAAAGGAGTATCCATCCCCAATGGTCATTTAAAACCTCGTTGTTATATTAAAAAAATAGTGATGACAAAATCCAGAAAACATAAAAATTAGACACATAAACATAACAAGTTATTATATTTTACCTGTGCAGAGGATTAGTTTATCTTTTTATGTATCTGTGCATGTGCTCCAGAATGTTCCAATTTAGTTTTCACTCCTGATTAATGTATTTAGCACTCATCACTGCACCTTGCACTCATATTTAAGAGACAGAAGCTACAGATAATTACTCTGCCTAAAGTAGTTCAGAAAAGTACAGACATTTCAGCTTTTCAAAAAAAAGGGATGCATTTTCTGTAAGCTTTTTCATTTTATTTGATTTTGTTTTATGGAGTGTGGGGCAGTTGGGTTCCCCCCCCCCCATGAACAATATACAACATTTAATATGAGAAACAAAAAAATGTTTGCATGTAATTGTCTGTCTTGAACAAAAAATATTGAAATCTGTCAGTCAATAGGTGCTTCATTTTCAACCCGTCAGCCTGGTGAAAGCTTGATCTTTTATTGCAGTCAGATCAAAATCATGCACCTGAGGTGTCTCATTTAGCCTACAAAATCAACTTATTAGTAGAATTCCTTAACAAGAGGAATTATATCCCCAACAAAATTATGTCTCGTGCAGTAAATAGAACTCACTGTTTTATGACTAGATTCCAATATGCTTATCGTTGTACTGCAAAAAGGCCATATGTTAAGTGCTGTGGTATCTGTGCCAAATAAATCATCAAGAGCCAGTTCCTATTAATCTTACTCACGTATGTTATTGCACTGAAGCTGGATGTTTTACTTCCTTGATTAAGGTGAGAATGGTTCTTCAGAATGGCAGTTTTCTAGAAGTATGAACTCACCTGTTTCATGTATATTATTTTCTTCAAAGCTGTGCACTGCAGTCTCCAATTGAAGCTCTTTAATTGAAAATGTTTCCATAACTCTTTAACACTAAGCTATCCCCAAACTAACTATCAGGCTCCAAATAAATATGCCAAATACTTATGGTATTATTTATGTGCTATACACAAGCTCATCATTGACTTATGAATTGTAAATATTTATAAGTGGCTCATATTAAAGTAGTTGTCAACTGCAGCTACAGTACTTCACCTTCTGTCACTCCCAGGTATCAAGGGGGCTGATTCAATCACTCTCTTGTCAGGCTACCTTTCTTCTCCTGAATACCCAAATCCCTAAACACAACAAAATATAAATGAATGAAAAGTGCTAATGATGCATCATTACCAAGAGGTATCAAGTTTTTTAAGGTCCTTTGCTGACTAAATTTTAAATTAGCACAATTATTCAGAGCATTCCCCAAGGCACCATTCATTATGCTTAGCCGCTGAGCTGAGGCACACTGCAAACGAAATATATATTACTGTCCACATGTCTGTCTGCCTTCCTGGAGTAGGAACACATGCAATATCTACCTGAAATGGCCAAACTCAGAATTCATCATATAAAATGTTTTTGTGTATTGAAAGGCATACAAGTGTGCATATATTTTAGCACTGATGATATTACTACATTTTTATTAGTGCTCTGTTACCTAAAATGTATTTATTATCCTCAAAGATCCTAAATAACATGGACAGGCACTTAGAGACTGAGTATTTTATTTAAAATGTTGTTTCATCTACTTTCTAACACAGCAATTTTAATTTTGAGTGAAATGCAAAGACTGCTGGAGCCTGGAGCTAGAATGTCTCTGATACTACTGCCTACTCCTTCCAGAAGCTTACAGTGCACAGTGGATTCATTTTTCCTTTGGCCTTGTCATCAGTAAACAGGTCTGAGTGGACACTTCCCTACTAAATGTATTGGGCAGCCTAGATATCAGATCTTTTAGAATACCCAATAGTAATGACATGTGTTACATCTACCATGTATGTCAAAATTTGTCAAAATTAGCTTTTTTTCATGCAGTAAATGAAGAGTTTGAAGCCCTTGCTCATTAGGATATTTAACGGTTCTCTGAAGGATAAGAAAGTTAACATTGACATGACAGATCCTTCTTGGATTGTCCACAAAGTAGATCAATGAGATGCACGTGGCAATATGCATGGTGCTCTTCCTTGTAAAACACTGGTTGTATTTTTTAGAAGAATAACAAAACAACCAGTCCTTATATCCACATTAGAAGTTAATAAGAAAAGAGGAAAAAGGTGTGACTGCCTACATGCAAGTGATATACACAAGGGCTCACCAAACTACACAGGTGACAGCTCTTCCAGTAAAACGCAGTGCCCACTTGTCCTCACGCAGATGAAAATAGGTATATTCGTAAGAGAAAATTATTTCTGTATGTATCTAGCTGTGAAGTCCTGAGCTGCTTTTTTAGCCCAATGACATCACCACACACAAGTCGGGCCTCACGGCACAGATGTGCTTTCATGTGCAGTGATATCACTTTCACTAAAACACTAAAGGCATGACTTTCAAGCAGTTTTAAAATTCAGATCAGTTCTGCTCATATTTAATCTAGACATGTTGGTTTAACACCAAGCCAAGCCAGACCTTTTAATGTTCAGTGGCCATGATATAAAATTCTTCACTGTGTTGCACCAATAAATTCAGAAGTGCAGTGTAATTTGCTATAGTCACAGTGACTGTTGTGAAATTTAAGCAAGCGTTTAAAGCAACCCTTCTTTTTGTGTCTTACCACAGTAATTCAGCTCTTTGGACAACATTTTTTTTTTCCCCACAACAATTAACTGTGAGGACAGAATAACTTATTGCTGTTTGTTTTGGTCAGGTTGAGATTAGAGTAAAGGTAGGCTGCAAAACGCGATTGGACTCTTCCTGAATTAGGAACAGTTTCACTGTGGAGTTATTTAGGAGTTGTTTAAAACAAACAATGGAAAGAAAGTGCCACTTGACACTGACAGCAAGTATCTCTGTTCATTTTGCATTGTCAATAGCTCCAGTGGTAGCACTGTTCTTTTGACAGCTAAAAGCAGATGTGTGGGTTAAGTATGGGAGCAATTCAAATGTCCATAGTAAACTGCAGGGGGGCAGAGAGAGCTCAGAGAGCAGCAGCTTTAAAGTAATTGACTAATACAGTAAGGATATTAAAGTCATTTAGTGCCAAAAGGGAACACACTGATCCTTGACCCTGAGCCACTTTGGAGTAATCTAGTATTCAATCCAGCGTGTAATGACTGCCAGGCCTGTCAATCCTCCGGGCTCTCCAGTCAAATGCCTGTGGCTACTATTGGCTTATGGTAAAAGGACAAAAATGCAAGGAAATGCCTCTCAATCAGGCTATGATGTGATAATGTTATTGCTCCAATGTATTCTATATTGTCCCTGCATAGTTTAATCTGTTGAGATCCATGTCAAAAATTGCCCTTGTTCCCCAGAGGTCTTTACTCAACCTTTTAGTAATACAAGTGGATTTGAAAGGAGAGGGGTAACTCACTTGATGAATTGTTTCCAGTTAATATAAAAAATAAGAGGTCAACTGTGGCTTAAAGGCTAACTGTGGAAGGTATAAATTAGAATAAGTGTGCTAGTAATCTGATTAGTAAAGCCTTGCTCTTCATTTACCCCAGTGGGTAAAATATTTTACAATAAATAATATTGACACAGAAATTTATTTACATGAGTGACATAATTCCTACAAAGTTTAGATGCTGAGAGGACTTTCAGCTGGGAAGCAATAAGAACAAAAGGCTCACTTGCTTCTGTCACTTCTTGTCCTTAAAACTTCTGCAACTACTGGGAATCTTGTATTTTAAATTAGGCACCTCACATTTGAAAAATATAATTATTGCTACAGGCTGAGTAGTCCACTTGAGCTTGAAAGAAGGAAATTGCCATTTTTTGTTATTTTGATTTTGCTAATTAAAACAGGGAAAACTGACCCACATAGATTCTCTAAAGTTAAAAAGTCAAAATGGGATAATAATTATGCAAATTTCAATGCATTGCTGTAAAAAGGATCTTTATATTTCATTATACGATCTCCACTATTTCCCGACCCCGCTTTCCATGTGCTGTACGTAAACTTCGGGAAGGGAGAAGCTCAGATGATAGTGATGCTCCCATTATTTTTAGAGAACCGGGAGTTATATAACAGGCACTTTGCCTAATTTTGTTCTGTATGATGCCACAAAACTCTCCACAGGGATGATACAGCACAAAAAGGAAAGAAAGAGAGAACACCTCCTGAGAAATACCTTGCTTATAACTTTGAAATAACTTCAGTGTCAAAAACAAATGACTTTCTCCAAAATTCTGCCTGTCCTCTCTCAGTTCAGTGCCCCAAAGTCATTATTCAATGTAAGGTTCTATTTATAAAACCATTTTCCAGCCTGTACATACTCTTTACACTTGAAAAATTATGGGTTTGTGGACAGTTTTAGGGGGTGAATCAGAGTAAGAGGAAAATTGTCCTTTTGTGCTCACTGAATTCCCCGGCCATGAGGGTGGAAGCACATGCAACGCAAACTGTGATCCCATCAGGAGACGGCTGGCTGCGTTCCAGCAGATCTCTTCACAGGCGGTTTTATCACAAGCTGGTGCTTTCACAGGAAAAAAAAAAAGAAAGTCTACAAGCAAGCTAACCTGAAGCAGGATATGACAAAAGTGTCGTGTTATTGCCCTGTAACAGAGCAATTAGTGAGCGTCAGTGCCATGTAAATGGCTATAGCCTACAGTTTGGCAAAGCAGGCCCTTTGCAGGGTCCCACAGGAACAAGTTCCCTCTTTGCTTGGGAAGCTCTTGACATGGTGGTGACAGACCAAAAACTGTGCTCACCACTACCCCTGTTCTCTCTGAGCACTCACTCACATCACTTTTCCTCCCAGATTGCGGTGCCTCTCTCCCCCTTAAGTGATAGTACTTACATCAGCGTGGGCACCCAAGGAATACTTCAACTGGGGTAAATTCGGCTGGGTGAGGTAAATGAATTACTCTCCTTTACACCTCCAAAAAGAGGGTGCAGCATGAATCCACACGGATTTGTGCCCACCTCAGCAGTGCAAGCAGTGCCACAGCAGCACCTACCAGCTGGCGTGGAAGATACTCACCCTCCAGGAGGGAAGGGAGTGTACGGTCACCATTACCCATCTGGGACTCATGGGCCCCGTCCTTTCTGGGTTCAGCTTCCTCCTGCTGTGGCAGTGTCAGCTGCAGCACACAATACAAGGCACAGATTATTCAGGGACAGAAGAAATGGAAGAGACCTAAGCCTCCCCTGACACAAGTGCAGCACAGCCTCTTGTGACATGACACACTCACTGCCAGGCAGCTGTCTCCTTCTTGCTGTCTTCTTCCCCTCTACCGCACCTGTAAGGGCTGGTACTCTTGTCCTCTTCCCATCCTCACCAGGAGTGACACTTCCCCCTTCTTCATTACTATTGGGGGAGCAGAGATGGGTGACATCTTCCATAGCTTCTCAGCCTGGGCGGGGATTGAGAAGATCCGCTCCCTTGCAGTGTTTGATGAGGCAATCTAGGTAGCTGTAATCGAGTTTTCATGGTCCCTCCCTTCTTTTGCCCTCCAAAAGAGCTGTGTCTGGTTTCAACATGAAAGCGTGAGAAACTCATTTTAAAAAGGGTGAAGCTGTGCGAATGGGGAAGGAAATACTTAGAAGAAATGCCGAGGACCTTTGCTGTAACATTCACAGGGTAAATGTAACCATGTGTGAAACTCCTTTTTTTGGAGAGAACTGTGTTTTGTGGGTATTTTCACTGGCAACTCACCATCACGACCTCAATCCATTGACCATTTCCCTGTCACTCAAGGGGCCTGGAGTGCCTGGGAGGTGCTCAGAATGATTATCTTTAAAGCGATGATATTTCACGAGGTATCCTTTTAAATTACAAGAAGAGGGGGAAAAAACTTTTAGAAAATGCAAGAAAATTCCTGCTGTTCCTTAACCTACTTGAAACCAGAAATACCTTAGAGCTAATAGGTCAGGCATTGCTGAGACGCCCATAAACCATTTCAAAATGCAGGTATCTATCTCAGCTCTAGTACTTCTTTCTTTGTGTCTGTTCCAGGATGATTGTGTTTTTATTTAAATTCCAGACTTTAAGTGCAAGTCTAAAAGCCACCTGGACCCCTAAGGGTCTGGATGTTTTTTAAGTGAATCTGTAGTCATACCCCCTGCTGTCTCCCTCTTATTAAATTAGTGTCGTTTTGCAGCCTAAGAGAAGAAGAAAACTTGTCTTTTGCACTCCCCTTTTAGGAGTATGTGAAACCATTAGTACCTTTTTGTAAACAGATTTTGAGATGACAGTGCAATCTTTTCAAAGCAGGGCTTCAAACACAGACCCACACACACAAATGCATGCATGCACACATTCCACTTTTATGACTTCGGAATAAAAATGCAAATGAATTTATTAGCTTAAGCATGGCACCAAATAGAAATTTATGCACATACATTTAAAAAACAGACCCCTTGAAAATAAAGCAGTTGCAGCCTATTAATTTTCTTCTTTGACAGTTTTTAAAATTCCCCTAAAAAAATGAAACAGCATGAATACTGTCAATATATCACAACAGCCACATTAGGTTTTGTGATATACATCATAATATAAAGAGCACTATTAGAGCACAACCTGGGAACCATTAAATCATTCTAAATCACTGTTACATTCCATTAGTGTCAATGGTGAAACCACATAATAGGCTTTATTACAAACTTCACCTTGGTAGGCCATTGTCTCTAATAACCACTTCTCTATGATGTGGTATCATACCCAGAAATCCAGGGAGATAATAAAGGCTCCCTTATTTCTTTTTTATTGGATGGGTAAAGTTAAATTTAGCTGTAAGTAAAAAAAAATCTTGAAGCTTTGTTCACTAACTGTGAGTTGCTGCTATTTGGACAAAAAAAAAATTAGGCAGACTTGGGAGAACAGTTTGAAATAAATTTGAATCCTGGTAAATGCTTGAGGCCAAGGTAAGATAGGCAGTCCCAGCAATTACGATGTCATTTTTGAAATGCAGCTTAGTGCATTTATGCCCTTCTTTACACTTTTGTTCAGATACAAAGCATTGATTATAGAAACATTATAGGAATTAAATCTATGTTCTCGTCTCTTCAACCCCTATATATGCAGTATCCATTAGAAAAGGAAGAAAAGAACAGAGAAAGCAAGCAAGCAAGCAAGCAAGAAAGAAAGAAAGAAAGAAGGAAAGAAGGAAAGAAAGAAGGAAAGAAAGAAGGAAGGAAGGAAGGAAGGAAGAAAGACAGGAAGAAAGAAAGAAAGAGAAAGTCTGTGCATGCCGGTGTTTTCTTCCTTCCTGAATATTTAGAAGTGTTTCAGGAGAAACTAGTGTACATGATTAGGGATGCTTTTTTCCATCTTGCAGGGCTAAACCTTGCTCACCATAATATTTATGATAACACAGATCAACTCAACAGACTGTAGCATGGTCATTCGAGATCAGCACAAAGAACTTCCCCTTTTGGGGGAGCTGGGGGTACTCAGTGCTGCCTGGGTGCAAGTCTGTAAGCAGCTGTGGAGGAATCCTGCCCCTTTGAAACTCATTAGACTTTGGTTTTAACAGGAGCAAGGACTTCAACCTCAAGTTTTGAAAATTATTTTACGCAGGCACCTTGGATTTCCTGTAAGAACATCGATGAATTTTGATAAATTAATGTCTCCATCATCACAACATTTCAGCTTAGTTGTCTTGCAGAAGCAGAGTTGTGACTTCAGTTTGCACAACACTGCAGCCTCCCACCGTCATTATTCAGATATTGGTGTGTCTGAAAACATTCCTTATGATGATGCCTAATGCACAGTGCCTGTCTTTATAATTCTTTCATGTGAGTTCAGTACAAGAGTTGGAGTAACTGGAAGGTAGATGTGAAGAGACAGGTGAATACACCAGCCTCATACTGCAGCTGAGTTAATGAACTGTATCCCCTTGTCCACCTGACTGAGTTCCAGGGGCTGATGGCATTTTATCCTTAAATTTTCCTGTAGGGGCTGATTAGGGATGGGTGTAAATAAGAACTGGTCCTTATATCACAAAAAGTAAAAAGTCAGAAGTCCTTTCAGATTGGATCAGTTGTTATCAAAAAGAAAATATCCCCCCTCCAAAGAAGTAACCTGCAAGAAAATGAAATAAAATAACCAGCAATATCCTCTGTTAACCCCATAAAACTAAAACATTCTTCTTTATTCCACCTATTCTAGAATTTAACCAATTCCTCTGACCAACTCCTCCTTTGTCCATTATTTCATTCCTTTCCTTTCCTGCGTCCTGGGTTTTTCTGCATCTCGCTCAAATGCTCCTGTTTTAAAACCATGACCCAGTTCAGCGTTCTCTGGTATGTCCCATATCTTTGTGGCATTTTTGCACTTACCTTTTCCTTCTAAATGGCAATTTTATGTAGCAGCTGATAGAGATTGCAAATCCCTCGCATATATTGAGAACAACAGTCAAGATTTATGTTGTGTTTCCTTATGCTCATTCCTGTTAAACGTCAGATCAGTACTTTCAGCATTAATTTTAACTTCCACTAGATCATTCTGACTTTCTTATCAGAATAATATCTTGCTATGCATGAAATACTGTTTTAGAAGTGTGAATCTGGTTTCTTTGTCTACATAGTATGAATTTACCAATCTCCCAGGCAAACTGTACTGAGAGCTACAGAAATCCCGTATCTCCAGTGTGTAAGATCTGAAGTTAGAATGTAAAACTCGCTCTGAACTTGCAATATCCCCAAAGGTAGCCAGATCAGTCGCTGGAAACAAAGGAAAAACTGTATGAGGAAGGAGGACTATAAAAGGATAAAAAGGTATGTCAAAGGAGATAAAAATGACAATAATTCTGGGTGGCACAGAATGATTAATTACAGATTTACTAATAAACCGTAGTGTCTGGACTTGCATTCATTTGCTTCATTTAGGGTAATCTGAGCCCAAGGTCACATTCTTCAGCTGTGGATGAAATCAGATGTGGTTGGAAGAGGGACAGAAAGGTGAGAAGAAAACGTGAAATAAGTCAGCAGACAAGAGAGCTAGGAAATACACTTGGTCTTTTGGATACTTTTATCAAAGTCTAAGCCTCCTTCATATTGCTTGTTCACAGTTTGGCATGGCAGACACCAGCCCTGTTCTCAAAGTCAGCATTGTATATCCTGCCCCTCTTACTGGTGTTTCTCATAACTTGAAAAATGCTAGTGGTTTGTTCATTGTCTAAAATGAGCTGTAAGAAAGGGTTAACAAGACACTCATGTGAACGATAATGAATAAAAATAAAAAATATGGGAAACAGAACTTTGCCTATCAGGCTTTCTAGGGGCTTACAACAGAAAATGCATGAACCTTGTTTTCATTTGTCCATACCTGAAGAAAGCATTTTAGCTAAAATTTCACCCTTGACCTTATTTTCTATTTCCAGTGTACATTGTAACTTTTTTTTACTGTAACTGTTTGCAATGCCATTCGTGTTGACAAAGATGTGAGCAATTTCTGATGTTGTTTGTACAAGATAGCCTGTGAAAGCTTGAGCTCCTCGAGCTCCCTACTTTTTTATTCCAGCTTTTCTTTCTCTCTCTTCCCCCCCCCCTCCCCCCCTTTTGAAACTAATCTGGTCTAGGCAGTTAAATATTAGAAAGGCTAATTTTTGGGTATATGCAACATGTAAACCCAATACAAGGGCAATAGTGGCAGAGTGCTTAGCCTTGGCTTTAATTTTCCTGTGGTGTTAACTTGGCACCTGAGGCAACTTTCCCCTCTTGAGAAGTGTCAAAATATATCATGTATTAGTATCAAACTTAAAATAAATTCATTACTAATTTTAAGAAAGAGCTGACTCTATACTCTAGGTGCTTAACGTGGAGCATCAGCTATAGCTTGTTACTATGCGCAGCACCCCTCTTATACACCGTATTTAAACAAGAAGAAGCCAAATAAGGGGAAAAGGGTTTTTTTTTTTTCCTTCAATGCTGTGATGTAAGCTGGTCCTTCAGATGGTTTCTTTCATTCCTGGCGTTAAATGGTAGAATGATGGACAGATTTGTCCTCTTCAGTTCAGCTCATAACCCCAGTCCTCTTTCCCTCCCTCCTCCAAAATGTTGCCACTGATAAGCGTGTATGACATCATTGGAATATTAGTCCTCACTCAGTATATGCAGAGGTGGCAAAGAATGATGACAAAACATCTGCAAGATGAGAATGCTTCCAGGAAGAGGATTATGGATGCTGAGTATCTCATGCTATTGCACCTAGTGACAAAAAACTGCTTATGCTCTAACTGAGCAACATGAACATTTATTAGCATCCTTACTCCTATGCTTTTCTGTTTTTCTGGTAGTTTGTGATGCAAAGGGTACAATCTCTGGGTGAAACGGAGTCACTATTTCTTCTCTCACAATTTCTATCTTCTCTCTGCTCTCTTACAGAGTGTTGCTCAGAGAATAGCCCATAGTCTGTGGATGCATCTTTAATACAAGTTAAAATAATTCTCAAATGTCATTTAAGTCAGCAAAATAGGCTGGAATAAAATGGATCCAGGACTGAAGCAGCACACAATAAAACTATTTGTATCCTTTTTCTTGGGCCTCACTAACCATTCAGCCAGCAGGGCTGAGGATCCTTGCTCCTGTTTCTTATTTGCAGTTGCTAAAAAAAACATCACCTGCTATCAGTTCTGTATCTAACATGCCGGCCTGGCAGACTAAGGAATTAAAAAAAGGAAACGTCTCTTCAGAAATTAGTGCATGATACTATGTCCATTCAGCGCATCCCAGGAAAAGAAGCAGTAAGATTTTAATGATGGATCTTTTTTACAGAATTATTTGAGAGCTTGGTGTGTTATGAAATATATGCAAGCATTTGGTGCCGCATGGTTTATAATGCCCTGAAGCAAGTTGTAAGCCTTATCAGCATCTGGGAAGATCAGAACTTTCCGTTTGGGTTTTGATTAATCAAATATATTATGAAATCTTTGCTATGCCTGATTTTTGAGAAAGTCTATTTTTGATATTAATATGTCTCTACAGATTAGATACAGATCAGTTGTTTCATGAAAATAATTCTCTTATCTTTTTTCTCTTGTACAAAAAAATTATGTTTTTTAAAATAAAAACCATCAGATAAATATTTAAACACAGATTTCCTTCATGTGGGTGTCTCTTCCATGCTATTTCACTTATAAGTCTTTGTACAAATGAGACATTTTGAAATGTAGGACGTTTAAGAGTCTCTAACTTTTGAAACAATCACTAGAGGCCTGCAGACTGCTTCCTAGGAGGAGACAGCCAGTTGTATTTCATTCAGCGTCTTTATGGCTGTGTGTTAGAAGCCTGAGTGTTAAACCACGAATCTCATCCTATTAACCCAGTCATATAACCTTGAGCTATCCAGACTTGCAGATGACAACACACAGTACCTTTAACATGTATATCAGCCAGGGTGTGAGCTTTTTATCAGCTACAATTAATGTTTGAAAGTACCTGCATTAAACAGACAAGTATGCGTAGTTTGACTCAAAAGCATCTACAGTAAATTTTTCAGTGTTAGAATAATAACATCAGTCACTTCTACCACTGTATTAAGGGTCTGTCGGTAATTACATTATAATCCTCTTTCATCCTTTTGGATAGGGCTAATGAACTTTTTTTTTATTTCACTTAACTGGAGAAAATTGATGTTTTAATGCTATAAATGTGCATATCAAAAAGGACTATCAAAACGAGTGGTCTCAAGTATTTTTCTGCTCTTGCTACTCATAAGAACTTAATAATTTATTTGTTTTAAAACAAAAAATTTGTGCACAAAAGACTCTTTAGATAAAAATGGACATTCAAGATTATTTAATATTTTAACTTGAAGAAGGACACAGCTTTCCTCTTCAGAAAGCAGATTTACTACACAAGTGCAACCTGTTTCAAGCAAAATGGCAAAGCTCTTTACCACACAGGCTAGAGGTCCAATCCTGTCAGCTGCTGAGCAGTCTGAGCTCCAGCTGAAGCTGGCTGGTAGGGACCCAGCACCTTCCAGGATCAAGTCCATAACGCATAAGCACACCAGCTACTTTGATACCAGCGACCTTAAACGTTTTGGTCTATGGTGTCAATGATCCATGAACTAAGACAGATTTACTGTACACAAGTGACAGCAGCAGTTTAAGAAGAATAAGTAAGGAAGTTGTGTCAGCCTTCACTTTGACTCTCCTTGCTCACAATGTATACCTTAAGCCTTGGTATAGGTACCTATGTACCGCAAGTTCTGAGTTTTTTCTGTTGAGATCTCTTTTGTTTCTCTGTGTATAATCTAGCTTTGCAAAATTTCTTCCTGGCAAGTAATAGTTTTGCTGAATAAACAATCAGTAGTTTAGTAAGCATAATAATTGTACTGACAGGTTTATGAACTCACTATTACACTCCCCACTATGTGAATATTTATAAAAGGCAGATTTAGGACATACACGTGACCTGAGGCTTCTGGATCTGTTGTGTGCAATGTCCCACACCTGTGCATGCATAGAGATCAGCAACCCGGCGAGAGCAGTTGGATGCCCCTGATTCTTGGTCCACAAGCCTGGCATGTGGCCCAGAAAGCACTAGATATACTACTTTCTTCTTGTGCTACATTCTTCTTTTTCATGTCCTGCATCTTAAAAGTTACTTTTTTTTTTTTTTTAAATTCTACACAGCAGCCATTTTCATTGCCTTTCTGTGAGCAGAGAGCTTCCTAAGCAAATGGACATATTTTCTGCTTTGCTCCAGTCATGTTAGGGTCCCCTTGCTCCCTAGGGACATGGGAGCGGTGCAAGAGGGCTTTCACACCTGGAACTATGTGGTCATTTCTATGCAGAGCTTGAATTCAGCAACATTTCTCTGTTGGGACTGCCTGCCGCTCTGGGCTCGCTCCTACAAAGTGCTGAGAGCCCAGTGGGGGTTTACGCGGGGAAGCTGCTCAATGCAAAACACATCTGGCCTCCTCCACACTCCATTCCCGAGTCTCCCCCTTACCACCGTCCTGCTTTTTCTCTCCCATACACATAAATACTGCACACGCATGCACACACACACGTGCACATAGAGACATGCAGTGCCATGTAAATGAGCGGATAGCCTGGAGGTAAATGACTGCTTTTAGAGCATTTTTTAAGATATTGTTAATGGTTTCCAGTGTACATATTGTAAACCCGTGTTTATGCAGGCAACAAATGTACAAATGTATGTTCCTTTTCTGTACTCTGAAAGAAAAGCAGATAATTTTGTGACACAGAGTTGGCAGACACATAAACAGCCCCAATTTAAAAATACATAAGATGATGAATAGAGTTTCAAAAATGAACGATAGTTTATCTTGTTAATTCTTACTGTGTCTGAGTAGTGATGAAAGGAACAGTGCCAGAACTCAAGGGTATGATGAATAAGAAAGAGCAAAATGACAACCAAAGGCCCTGGTGACCAGAAAACAAGCTACAGTTTGTCCCCCAGAGAGAGACAGTGATGGGTTGAACTTGCCGTTAGAGGGAAGATTAAGTGTCCTTGGTTCCTCAGTTAGTTAATTATACACTCAAATCTTCCCAGTATATCACATAAGCCAGGCATTTTGCTTTTGAATATCTGTATACTGACTACTTGGATTGCTTATTGGTTATTTCTCTTGACAACTCAAACCTGAACATTAAATCCCATTGGCAACAACTATCTGTCAAGAGCAAAAAAAATAAGATTTGTGTATTTAGTTTTCATTATAGAAGTGCTTGTAGTTGAAAAAATATGTACCTGTCAAGTTTTCGACATCTCGCTGGGGATGCAAGCAATGCTGTTGTGATTTCAAAACCTGGCTGACAAATTCACGTTCCAGTAGTAAAGACAAATCAAGGTTTTTTTCCTTTTTTTCTTTTTTTTTCTCTTTTTGCTTTTTTCACCGCTTTGACAGTCATACATAACAATTTGAGACCTAAGTGGCACTTTGATGCACTATTCCATTATTAAGTGGTATAGTCACTATAGAATAGATGACGGGCCTGTACTCAAGGCATTGTGAATTAAACAGCTTTCAACAATGGGGGAAATTGAATGGCCTAAAGAGTTCTGAAACATAAAAAAATAATGATTAAAAATGTGTTTCAGAATCAGCAAGGCATATAATTTAAAATAATGTCAGGTACTGAAATTCAAACTAAAGAAAACAGAGTATGTTTTAGAAGAATCTTTAAAGTTCAGAGGAAACATTAAATAATTAGCAAACATCACTAAACCCACAATTACAAATTTTAAATATGACTCTTTGATGAATCTTAGAAAATGAGCATGACCTAAAAAATCCTACCTAAAACTTAAGATATGAAGACATAAAGCCTTTTTCATGTGACAGTACTTTGACAATTGACTAGTTTTGTACTGGCATTTCCTTGTGCCTAAAGGTAGAGATTTCAACTAAAGTAACATTGACTTAAAGTACTTAAATTAATTCTTTTGTCAATAACTATACAGCTAATCAATACACCTGGAGTTAAACAACAGTTTTTGGCCAGAAGGCATGCTAATCCCTGGTCTCTTTTTGTTACAATTCATTAATCATTCAGCCACTCCCAATAAAAGGTTTCCCTGTTTGAATCAGAAAGTTTGATACACCAAACAGCCCACAGTGGCAAGTAGAATAAGAAAAACTAAAGAAAGGTTTTCAAAATGACTTTTTTACTGAGAAAATAAAATTCAAAAGCTACATTGATAACAATTCATGCTATATTTTTAGTTAATAAAATGTAAGTAGATATTTTTTCCTATTAAGATAAAAAACAAAAATGTAATACTTGTTATACCCCAGAGCATAATTGGTCATATATTATCTTTTGTTTTTAAGATTATTAAAGGCTAAGAAATTACTTTTCAAACATTGATCCAGTGAGATTACTGGGAAAAAAAGACACCAAGCAATGAAAATTCTATTAATCCACAAAGTTCTAAAATATTTGCTACAATACTTATCTCTCTTCAGTTCTGACAACTATTATCAAACTGATCTCTATCTCCGAATAGGATGTGGATTACAATTTCAGTGCTTAGTACTCCAAATCTTTTTTTTTTTCCTTATTCTGCACTAGAAAGACAAAAATGAATTATTCCTTTATCCTTTTCAACTTGTAAACCTACAAAGCATGTAAAGCCACATTAGGAATGTAGTGTACTTTATAAGATGGCATAGGGTATGGCTCATATCTGCAATCCAAAAAAACCCCCCAAAACAAACCAAACCTTCTGATTTGGGTACGATATGTCAAAAGATAAAGCTGATTTGAGCAAGTTACTAAAAAAGATTTCATCAATATCCTACTTTTTCATTCCGAGGCACTAAGGGAGCAAAAAAGAAATGTAATTATGAGAAATAAAATAAGGATTTTCTTAGTTACAATTCCTGGCCCTTCACTGATTGCAGTAAATTATAAATTATGCAGTCAATGTAGGCCAACAAAAGAAGACATCTTCAAATCTCAGTCAAAGGTAATTACTTAAGTCGGCTGAATGTTCCCTTTTCATAGAGTGTGATCTCTCTTTGACAGCTCACACTGACAGATGACCTTCTCAGCGACGTTCTTATCCTTCGGATCATGAGCAGTGTGCCTCTCTCCCTGAATATCTCTATATATTTGTGACACTAAGCTTTCAAATACAGCTATTGACAAATCAGAACATCAGTCTAAGTGCTGGTCTTCCTATCACTCACAATAAAGTAGCTATCACTTGTGGTGTTGTAGAGCAAGCACATCTCTGAAAAATGAGTTCTCACCAAGTGCTAATTTGACACAGCTCGCTTGCCTTCCCATAATTGCTCTGTCATTGTCAGTTGGCAGTTCGGGCTCATTCCTGGAAGCTGTGCCGTACAATTGGATACAATTACTCCCATTTACCACCACTATTATGCCACTGATGTTGCCCAGTCCGCATATTGACATGCCTCATTAAACCTGGATGCAGGCCATTAATGAACATTGTTAGCATTTCTCTTAAACTTTTTGCCTCTAATAAACAGTCAGTGTTCCATGAAGGAGCACTGCCATCCTTGTGATATGATATTTATTATCTTATGGGGGAAGGGGACTCTGCAAATGGAAACTATCCAGATGCTGTGAGAGAGATATATGGTTAGATCAGCGGAGAATAGCCCTGATCAGGAGGACCTTTTCCGTCAGGGGCATCCTACCATTAACCAAGTGACCTCTCCTATCCAAGAGAAGACAGGAAGGATAAACACGATAACCTCGGGGCCGCCCAGTTGCCGCAGGTTTCTCAAGGTTGCCCCGGCTCCCGCCGCTCCCCTCAGCCCCCTCCTACCCCCAGGTGGTGCTGCGGGACGCGGCAAAGAGCATTTTGCCCTGGGTCCTCAATCCATTATGTCCAGCCACTCCGACGTGCATTTTTATTCAGAGATAATTATGTGTTGATCAGAGAAGTCAGCGGCTGTCACCCATATGGCAGGCACACCTGCAGTGTGACATAGGTGGTAACGATGGCATGCTCTTGAGCTGTCATGACAGGGACAGGGACTTTATTATGTATATGTCACCATTTCTCTTAGGGAAATTATCCTTTTCCGCACAATGACAATAATGAACCTTACAACACTTTCATAAACCCTGTTTCCAAGCCCTTTCCTTGACCTTCATTAAAACTCTGCCTAGCAAATTCAGTGCTTTATGAACAAAATGCAAACTTTCCAAGCAAATATAAGCGAGCTTTTGGAGTTTCTTTTTAACTGCTTTACACCGTGTGGCCACTTGGACAGTCAATGACCCTGCAGAGCACAACCCGCTCCTTCAACAGGGCAATGACCACGTATAGAAAGACTAGGACAAGGACTAACTAGCTTTTAAGTGCTAGAAATCTGGCTAGGTCTTAGAGAGTTTTGCACTGGAAAACAGGTTTATACGAGAAATTTTGTCTCTGTGAGTGTTAAAGGGAACCCTTCTGTCCAATATAGAATAGAATAGAATAGAATAGAATAGAATAGAATAGAATAGAATAGAATATTTCAGTTGGAAGGGACCTACAATGATCATCTAGTCCAACTGCCTGACCACTTCAGGGCTGACCAAAAGTTAAAGCGTGTTATTAAGGGCATTGTCCAAACGCCTCTTAAACACTGACAGGCTTTGGGCATCAACCACCTCTCTAGGAAGCCTGTTCCAGTGTAATATAATATAGAATTATATTACCCTAGAATCACTCTCCCTCTCTTCTTGGCTTTCTTTACTTCATTCTTTACATTTTTCTTCTGCTGTTGGGTTCACGGCACAACAGAAAGTCTCTGTGGAACTGAAACCAAAGAACAACAGACAGAAAGGCATTTTGTATCCAGAGAGAAAGAAGAAGAAAGAAAGGGAAGTGAGCTTATGCTATTTCTCTCAGGCATCAGCAAAAGCCATATCTGAGTATCAAAAGGGGAAACTGAAAAACTCCCATAATAACATCTGTTATTTAGGTGGTTTGTTTTTTTTTAATGTGGACCATTCTAATTACAGTGTTCTCAGTTAAAAATTAAAGATCGAGGCATTAGAAAAATGTAAAGCAAACTGATGTTGTCAGTGTCTTTTTTACAGCTAGCTTTTCTTTTTTTAAAGCCTCAAAACTTTGAATATGCAGTTTAAATTGACATTCTTCACCTTTGGGTAATTTTTCATACAGATATTGTGTGTGAGTGCATGTGTGTAATATGTCTGCTTGCTGTAGTTGTGCTTAACATATTTCTCCCACTTTGATATATACAAATCTACTTTCTGCAGCATTATTTCAATAGCAATAGAGTACTTCAGAGTAGAAGTTATTTCTTACATGTGAACGCTGTCTATCTGTCTAGAGAGAATTGAGGGACCAGGGATTTTAGCTTTAAATTTACATTTTAACTTTAAATGGCTTTAGCAAAAGTTGCTAGCAGAAAAAAATGTAAAATTTGGGACAGTTGCAAACTTATGAACTTTCCTAGTCTCTTTTAAACGCAAATATTGTACTGTTGAAAGTGCTTGTGGGACGTGTATATGAATTCTGGAATAACATGCCCTTTGGTTCAGCTGTGGTCTAAATAACCCTGTAGAATGCAGAAGTGTATCAAAAACATCTGAAAACTTTAACGGAATAAGCCCATTTTTATACTTAGTATCTTACTATTTTGCTCACATTGATTTGAATAATTTTCTCCGTGATGACCTCAAATTACTTTGACAAATATTAAGGCTAGGAGATGAAGTTGAAATTCTCAGCTATATTTCTAAGGACTTATAGTTTATTAAATCAGTTCACCACCACAATTACAAATAGTAGTATCACGATGCTACATTTAAAAATGGAAACATACAATACCTTATCAGCCACTAAAGTCCCTAAGCTTCCTATTGGTATCCTGGTCAATATTTTCAGAGGCTGTAGAATTATTGCACTCTCACTGGAGACAAGCAAATAAGTAGAGTATCACAGGCAACTGAAAATTCATTAAAAAGTAGGTCATCCAAAAATAATTACCAGAGCCGAAACTGTTCAGGATATACAGTTAACTGTTTTGAGAAACAAAAAAGGACTTGTTAAACAAGAGTGGTCAAATCTCTGTTTACATCCAGAAATAGCATCACAAAGAGCCTAGTGCTATCTGCCAGTGGACTTGTGTTATACTGCCCAACATACATGCATCACTGCCAAATGAATAGATACAAGCTCTCCCATCTTCCATTCAAACATTAACTGAGCCCCATTTAATTCATTAGAAAAAATCAGATTGCAGAACAGAATAATATAATTGCTGAAAGTATGATTTGCACATCAGGTTAAGGTAGTACACATAGCTTCTTGAGTATCTTAGAGATGGATGAGACATTAAAAATAGGCAGCGAAGCAGTAATATAATACAACTTTTTTCCAAGCTTTTTCTGAGATGAGAAAATATTTGCTATCTGGGAGGCAAAGGCTTTTGTCCTGTGATGATATAATTCTGCTTTTTCTGAATCTGATCACTGTTCTTCAGTCTTTATGAGGGGAAAAACCCCAACAACTATCTAGGATGAGGTAAGGTCAAAAGATAATAAAAAATAAATAAAAGAGTGTATTTTTCTTCTCTTCCTGTCTAAATAGGAATGTTTGACATGACAAGAACCATATGGGTCACAGGGTCTCATCCTGCAGGTAGCAGACCATGACACAATAAATAATCCAAGAGTACTTCTACTTTCACTTTTCCTGTGAGCCACACAGCACCCATCTATCTCCTAAGCACATATGAACTGGTGAGTGCAAAAAAATCCAAATACCTCGAAACTTCAGAATGTCAAAAGAAAAGAAGAAAAGCAACCAAGGAAGCCATTACTGCTTTTGATTCCTGCAATCGTAAGGAATTTGTTATGAGGTCCTATGTAGTAAATCCATGTGAGAAACTGCTGGATATACATTTTGATATGCATTTTGTTCTATGGCAGTAGCAGGATACATTCATCTGAATAGTTAATGAAGTTTCATATTTATCAACTTCCACGTATCCATTCATTATGTTGCAGAGGATGCTGATGACTAGCCTGAGAAAAGCAAAAGTAAACGAAAACAAGCCAGTGATTCGTTACCCAGGCTTTTTTTTTTTTTATACTATTGTCTCACATTAGTAATTTTTTTTTTTAAATAAAAGAAAGGAAAAATTACTGACCATGGTGCTGTTGTATTTACAAAGACTTCCATGCAGTCCCTGTGCTTAGAGGTTCCTCTGGCATCAGTGACAGCTCCAAACAGTCTAACCTTACAGAGTAAGGTAAGTGATGGAGAGGTTAAGAATGCTTATTGAAAACATAGTCTCCAAACTAGTACTGATTGATCTTACAGGCAATAAATAAATAAATAAATAAATAAAAAGAAAACTGCTACAGCTATGTGTTCTGGTGCCAGGGAGAGGAGGTTAGCATAAGTTATTGTGCTATTGAGGTATTTCCAGCACAAATCAACATTACAAATGAAAAACCATCAGGAAATACATGTACCTGAATCCAGATTCTCTCTGTTGTTTGTTCTGCTCGGGTAGTCTCCTGTTTCTTTTCCAGATAAAGTCTATTCAGGGATAGCACTTTCAGTCTCCCAAATAGTGTGTTGCACACTTCATTAGGAACTCCTAAATCAGACAGGAGGAAGACCTGGGGGAAAACACACAAGCCAGTTACCACAGGAAAAGGAAAAGAAATGCTCTCAGAAGTGTCCTTGAGCAACAAATGCAGTGACAGCTAGGCTCCTGCACTTTAAAAGCTGATATAGCATGACAGTGGATTCTGAAGCCTGTTAGCAGGGTTTCAGTTCCTAACGCAACAGCTGCTATGAGGGGGATACTAGGGTGGACTATCAACAGGGGCTTGGGTAATTAATGAAATTGCAACAGAGCAAGCTTGTGATTAAGGGGAACAAATCACAGAGTTCTGTGAATTTGTGTAATTACAGTGATGTATATCCTGGGTTTGCTTCTTCTACTCCTCTAGATCCAGCAGAAATTTATTCCTAAAAGAAAGTTTACCAGAACAAGCTCTACAGCATGAGCTTACTTCCTTTGGCAAACCAAACATGTGACAAACAACTCACGATTTAGTTCTCCACAAGGTGGTTGAATGTTGTGGTGATGACCCAGCATAATGTTCAGAATAGGACAGGACAGGACAGGACAGGACAGGATAGGAGGTTTATATACAAGGGTTCAGGTGAAGCCAGTGGGAGCAGTTCTGAGGAGACTGGATTGGAATTAAGGTGACGGGTGAGGTTGAGGGAGAACCTGGCTAAATGAAAGATTTTCAGCACGTGTGCAGAGAGCTTCTACATGGAAAAACAGACTGCGTTTGCACTGTAAGGGGAAGGTGTCAGATAATGGGTGATCAGGCAAGGATATACAGAAATGGGACGGGCTGAGGGGATTCAGTAATACAGAGAAAGGATTTGGGATTCAGATGGCCTGGACTGGAAGCTCTTGGGATGGCTCAGAAGAGCTAGCTGTTGTTTGGTGAAAAGAATTAATATATGAGGGAAAAAAAGTGGCTGTAAGCAAGCAAATGTAGACTGAGTGACAGCAACTTGTGAGTAGGAGTGTATGCAATTTGTGAGAGGAAGAGGGGAAAAAGAAAGAGACAGGGAAAGGTAAAATCATAAAGGAAGAACAGAGGAAGTAAAAAGAAAAGCTTTGATCCACCTTCTTTGTTACTTTAAAGTGGATTCTCTTTCTCCATTATGCAAGGGAGAAACTGATGGAAGAAGACCATTTTCTTCTTTCTCCTTCATCGTCCCACTCCAGAATATATCTCTGTGTCCCCAGATATTATGGTAATGAGCATACTATAAAAACTGAAACAGATAGCTCGACAAGTATTGTCCCAGATTTTGGCTTTGAAATCTAGGTAGCTTTCAGGAGAAGGATGGCATATTAGGGAATGTTTGCAACTCTGCCACTTAGGTGGGGCACCATCTGCCATGCTTCACACATAGGATTGACCTCAGAATCGCACTCTGCCTTTACTGAGTGCTACTACTGAGAGTGTCAGAGTACGACATGGCAATACAGAACGTAAATAATATGCAGAAAAAAATAGTATCAATCAAGAAAATAAAACTTGAAATATGCATTTACGTAGTTCTCTATGAGTAGACGTAAACAGTATCTGTCAATCTTTACTCACCTTTTAAAACTTCAGGTGGCAAACAGCCCACAAAATGTGTGGGTGAATGTTACCTTATGGAGAGAAATTTTTCCTCAAAGAAATGAATGCTTTTTGGTCTGGCTTTCATATGTATGTCATGAGGTAGATCTCATGTTGCTCAAAGTTAGTGATCCATGACACATTCATTTAGAAAGCCAAGGCTACTACTTGTGTTAAATAAGTAATACTTGTATATCAGGATATTAGTGTGCATGTATTGTACATTTGTATACTGTAAATGCATTTGTATTTTTGGCATGTGGGATCATTTTGGTAATTTTTTTCTAATACAGTGTAGACACCCCCTGTATACATAACCAGAGGCCACCAAGAGGATCAATAGGCCTATGTGCACATGAATCCACAACATCCCTCTGCAAGGATGGGCACCTATGGTTGTTCTGTCAAAGAATGAAACGGATCTCACTTTTTCACAAGAAATGATGGAAGTGTAAGAAGCATTATACCCAATAAGTCTTTAACGTAAAATCTGGGAGTGGGTTACATTCTCAGTTGCAGCCTTTTGATATTTTCCTATGTAGTGTCTTTATAGTCTTGGCCCAAATTTTAGTTGTTCAGTAGTTATGGTTTTAATTTATGCCATGGATGGCAAGACTTGAGGGCCTTGACTTTTCAAAAGCCAGAGCTTTTGGGGAAAGGAAACACAACCCAACACATCAGGGTTTTTTTTTTAAGCAGGAACAAACTTCTTATTTTTTCCTTTTTTTTTTTCCTTTTTTTTCCCTTCTTAGAAACGGTGCAAAAGTTTTAGCCAAGATATATTGGAGGAGACACATGAGAGAAACTTTCTGTCCAAATTTGGTAAACTTATAAATTGTTTCAATAGTTTAAAAGAATGGTCACGTGTTTATAGTTTGATACTACAATAAGTTTTATTAATCTGGATCTTTAATATGATATGAGAAAAAATGTACTGTAACAGTCATATGAAGGAATTATTTTACAAATTCCAATAATTTGATCAAAGAACAACATCAGTGGTCAACAACAAATGTAGGTCATCCTAATGGTATTAAGCTTTTGGGGAGCCACAGGAGTATGAGCTATAGACATAAAGAATCAGATCCTTAGCCAGGACAAATTGGCAGAGCAGTATTTGTTTAGACTGGCTGATTAGTCAGATCAGAAACTGAAAAACCAAAAGAGCTGATCAAGCTTCCAAGTGTGATTCTGTGCAGCAGTGCTTCATTGGAAGCATGTTTTCATCATGAAATGCAGCCACATGTAGGGATGCCTGAGGTAAGGGGGATTTGGATGGAAGGTCCATAGGAGGACGTGCAATGTTGTGTTGTTTTCCAGCTTCATGCCAGATGTAGGCTGTCAGAATTTATGTGACTGGAGTCATCCTGCATCCAGCCCTGAGCTGGCTCACTTCCAGCCAGCACTGAGCAGCTCTGATCCGTATTTTCCCAGCCTTCTGGCCTCTCTCTAACAGGAGAGTTGGAGGGTCTGTACACCCCAGGAGGCTGGTGATTCCTCTGTGCATGAAGCTCACTGCACTTTCAGTGCCTCAGAGACAAAGCTAGCTGGACTCCATGGGAATCTTTCTGTTCACCTCCCTGTGCTTCAGACTCACCTTTAGTGACTAGGTAGGGACTGTTCTGCAGTTTCCTTCTACAGTAAAAAAAAATAAATCCCCAAATAATTTAGTTTTAATGGCATGACAATCTGATCTCCGTGATGCTTTACTACATTGAATGATTTTACTAGGTATTTTTCATGTATATACAAACATATATATGTATATATTTGCATGTAGAGTTAGAAGTCTGACTTGTTAATGTATTTTATGAATTGTTTCATTTACAATTTAGCTTATTCATGTATTTATTTTCAAACAGAATTCAGAAACTTCTTTAAAAAGGCTATGATTTTATTGCAATGGTGGATTGTTCTGCAACGAATACTTGTAACCACCACCAATACCTATTTAAAATACCCAACCTAAAGAAATGGACTCATGCATTTGTGTTCTCAAGCAAAATATTTTTTGCAAAAGTTAGCAGTAATACTGTAT
This sequence comes from Gymnogyps californianus, assembly GCF_018139145.2. Lineage (NCBI taxonomy): Eukaryota > Metazoa > Chordata > Aves > Accipitriformes > Cathartidae > Gymnogyps > Gymnogyps californianus. The sequence goes on along the minus strand of NC_059471.1, from coordinate 190,505,441 downwards.
TATTTATTACATGTGTGCTGTCATACTTAAGGACACAGTAACCCTCTGGATATATTACAAATTAAATGAACTCTGCTGAAGAAAAAATAAAACGGCAAATGGAGAGACTTGGAGCCTGAAGCCATGAGATGTTCATCAGCAGAGTCTGAGTCAACAGTTTCCTAGTTAACTTTCAGAAGCATAGTGTCCTCCTAGGTGTATGTATCCCGCTGATCTTAAACAGAGACCCTATTCATGACCAAAATAACTGCACAGGGCAGTGGAGTTTCTGTTGTATTTGGATTTCAAGACAGGAATGCTACTATCTGATAATAAATACAACAGAAGTTCTTTGTTTCTGCAGAGATTGCAAATTATGAAGGGCTCTGTTACTGATCTGCTCAGTGTTATTGTTTAGAGACCTAAACCGTACATTGACTAGTGTTTAATGGCTTCTGTATTTACATTTCCCTGCAGAGATTCATTTAGTTGGCAATGTTGAAGACATTTGTGCCTGATGTTGCATAATTTTTGTTTTCCTGAAACATACTGCCCTGCTCATTTCTGTGAAACAAGTGCTCATTGTCTGAGGCCATAAGTCACTTGAACGAAACATTTGCTTTACAACATCAGCCCAAAGGGGTTTCACCATACTCAGAGACAGTACATAGCGAAGGATGGCAGTGTGGGCTTTCCACCAGCCTAACAGCCCCAAATGCTTTTCAGTTACCAGAGACCTCAGCCTGTTCTCACTGGACTCAACTATGTATTATAGAAAAGGTAAGTAAACAAAACTTAGGCCTACAGATAAACCAGTTATTCCTGCAAATGACCCAATGACTAATGAAGACATAGCCTCCAGTCTTTGCACGGATGGCAGATGGCATGGATAAGACTCTCCTTCTAACTTCAGCTGAGTGATTAGACTCCCAAAGCATGGTCATCTATGACCTGTTTAGATGGCGTTTTAAGAATTCCCCCAATTTTCCCAGCCTTCTGCTGCCCCTCCAGAAAGCTGTAGGACTCCTATCAGACTTGTTCCATACCTGCTAGCTCCACGCGGATGTTCCAGATGCACTGTAACAACTATCCAGAATCCCTCTACAGCTGAGCTAGCCACCCCAGCATCCATTCACGATCAGAGGAAAGAAACAGGTACTTTTATGCTACAATCCATTGCCCTATTATATATGCCTAATCTAGGACAATAAAACAGTACTGTGAGAGAACCTTAATTTCCGTTGACTCCATTGAGAGGGATTTGGTTGACTTGTTCTGGTGACAGCAACATCTGCACAGATGAGTCCCACACCCTATTTCTAATACTCTTCTGAAAGGTCTTACCACTACTGAGTATACCTACACCATAGCCAACACTCTTGTTTCTGGAAGTCTTGGTTTCTGTTAGGTCATGCCCCCTTTCAGGTTGCGAAAATGCTGGTGGTAATACTGATCTCAAGCCTAAACTCTGTGCTGTTATAATCAGAACACTTTCAAAAATTTAATTTAATAACTATCACAGCACTTCTCTGACAGAGTACTACATGTGAATAATTATTTCCATTTTGCTGCTAATCACTAGTGAATGCAGGGAGATACAGTGCATTCCATTAATTTTTACAAATGTGATACCTGCCAAAGTTTCTGGAGTTTTTTGTGCATTGATCTGTAGCAGGAAAAGAAAGAATTCCTTCTTGTCTAGCTCACCAAGTGCTACTACTATATTTTTATAACAATAACCTTACTCTAAATGAGGGTTTCATACCCCTACACTTGTAAGCAGGCAGTGACCAGTGCTCTGATTTGACAAACCAGATAACTGAGATGTCACACAAGGTCTCAGAATTTGGAGCAGCTCCTACGTTTCTTGTATGATAGACTGAAATGTAAACCACTTTATACTGCATTCCAAAAACATCTGCCAATTATATGTGTTTGACTAAGCTGTCTTTAAGTACTGTTTCAGACTTAGATCAACATTCCCCTTGTGGGGCAGAAATTTCAGCACCTCACTGCTATCTTCTGAACAGCTGCAAACCACAGAACAAATGTACATTGTTTCCTCCTCTAGAGAGCCATCTGCCTGATGGATAATAGCTCATGTCTGCTACTTCTCTGAGTCTGGTGGCTAAAATCTATGCCATGAGTTGGAAGATCTTATCTTCATGCCCCAGTGACAAGGCAGTAGAAATAAATGTGCTCACAATTAGACCATATCAAAATTTGTACACATAAAGAGCTAGAACAAGGCTTTCCTGGTAGCTCTGGTTCTGGTATCTCACTGATTTTAAATGTTTGGTTTTAATGACATTTTAATCTTGTTTTGGTAATTACATATGTGTGGATGTGAGGCTCCCACTCAAGACACTTTTTTTGCCTGCAGAAGTTACCAGTTACTACTGCCCTGAATGTCTCTCAGCTATGTCTCTATTTATTGCCTATATTTGTTCAACCTTTTGTTAATTGTTAAGTTGTTCAGATTAAGGTTTGTGTTTCTGTAAGTCTCATAGCACTTAGCACATCTAAACTATGAAACACCAGAACTTCTCCAATATAAGTAATATATCATGCATTTATTTTCATGCATTAAATTTCATGGCAACGAGCTCAGTTTTCCAAAATAATATGAGCATTAACAACAACAGATGGCATGCTCTCATAATTCTTTAATTCTCCTTCGTTCTTTTTTTTCAGTTTGGATTTTTCAGTCCAACACTTATTGTGACATTAAAAGTGTGTAGTGCTGTGTTTCAGGATGGGAGCTGTATTATTTTAATAATACTCGTAAGTACTGTATCATGCAATCACAGTAGACTGAAGAGGTTTTGAATAAAAAATTCTCTCTTTGTGCAACAGTTAGAAAAATAAAGATTGTTGTTGTAGGTGGATTTTTGGGATGTTCCCATAATATAGGTACAGAATACTAATATTACTGATGGTGTTGCCAAACTGAAATGTAAAGAAAGTCACCTTTCTTCTCCATAAATTGTTTTCATTAAAAAACACGCTGAACATGTTTTTTACAAATACTCTGCTACTCCAAAAAAGGTTTCAGGTTTCTAGGTGCCAGGTAGGGGGCACTTCATGCCAGAGAGAATTTTAAACTGGAGTCTTATAGAGAGTGATTAGTTAACATCTTTTTAATGATGAATTAATGAGCAGTAAAAGCATTGTAATTCCAATATGTACAGAACCTTGCATTTAAAGGCAGAGGTTCAGTGAGAGTTGTTCTGCGACCTTTGTGGTGCCAGTAAAGGTTGGGTTCAGTGCAGGCAACATCCAATCAGTCTTTCAAGGTTAACTACACATGCCAGGCTGGGAAATGAAACAATTACTAACAAATTTTATAGGTATATTCTGTCAAATTTAAAAGGCAATCAGAAGTCTAAATGAAAATTATGCCTGAGGAAAGCATTAAAAAAAAAAAAAAAGAAAAAGAAAGAAAGAGGGAAAGAAATGAGGAAGGGCTTTTTTTTTTTTCTTTCAATCTTCATTCTGAACTGGGCACTGAAAATATTGGTGGAACTAAAAAAGGTATGTGGGAGACACCCCACACTGTTGGAGGGAAAAACCCACAAAGGAAAGGATAGGAGAGCTCAGGAAGGATGACATCAGTAATCATCTGGGCAACACTGGCACAGTGAGTGTGAATGATTCATTATACTGTAATTAACTTTTAATTAACTTTACCCTGCTTTCCTTATTTTAGAAAATTAAATAAACTTCATTTTATGGTACCTGCTAAACCAATGAACAGAAGCTAGAGTTCTGCTCTAATTAAACTAAGCAATATGGCAAAACTGTGTGTAAAGCATAATGAAGAAATGTTTCTTTGCAACTGGAGCCGTTTCTTATGTTTTGTAACACTTTGATTGATATTTTTTCAAATATTTCCCATTAGCTGCAATACACTGAAGTCCCACAAAATATTTTTTCATAGTCTTGCATTTTTCAGGATAAACAGCAAAGGCGTTTCTTACATAACTAAATGATTTCCCAAAATCACAAGGTCTATTCATTTTTCATTCCCCTCTCCCACATGTAATTGTAAACACCCTCAAAGAAATAATAACAACAGAACAGGAAGTTAAAAAGAGCAGATCTAAAGTTGCTGTTTAAAAGGTTTGGGTAGGGACTAAAGCAATCTGATATTGCTGTTAGGAAATTAAGGAAAATTGTATTTCTGCCCATTTGTGGCCTGATTCTCAGTCAATGAATTTCACCCAGTGGATCCTCTGAGATCTTTCAAAACTGTGTTTTTGCATCTTGCAGCAAAATGAGCTAGATTCTTAGGTTGAAATTTTGCCATATTGGAGTCAGCGGAATTTTGTGATTGACTTCAACTTTAGGTGAGTGCAGATACAAGCTATTAAAACAGATTGAAACATGATCTTTTCCCACTTTAAAAAATCTCCCTAATTAGAAATCAGTTTTGTTTCACTGAATGTATTCAGTTTAAAAATGTCACTGAATGACTGCATACAGGATGAAGTTCCCAAAGAGAAGAAGTTGAGACTAGCCTCTAGCCTGCATCAAGATTAGCATTCAGCTTTGGCTTTCCCAAAAGAGCTCCCCATCTCTAAGCTTGTGAATATTTTTGAAAACTCTCTTTTTTTTTCTGCCTCAAAATCTCAAATAAATGAAAATAAAAATAAATTCTTAGGAGTAAGAGAATTCTTGTTTTCAAGCCGGCTCTACCATCTACATTTCTACAGACTATCATCTGAATCTACCTTGCTGTATGTTAAGTAAAGATCTAGCTGTCTAGCTATGCCTGTGAAAGTGAAAACTTTGCTATATCTGTTTTGCAACCGATGATGGGAGAAAGCCCTTTCCTTTTCTGATTGATTTTCCTACTCCACCAGTGTGCAGGGCTCCTTGTTGTTCCAGTTACCTATAACAAATCAGCACTGCGGTATGCCTGGATTCCTTCTCTGCTCTTCCCACCTGCCTGCTATACTGGTCCCCTCTGCAGGCATAATTGTAATGAAATTATATAGCCTGTTTCATATGCCTGGGCAAAGCAGATGATAATCTTCTGATCTCAAATCCAACTAAGACAGAGGTGGAAGGAGTATAAGGGAATAAGAGAATATTAAAAATGGGGGAAGGAAGGCAAATTAGTAAAGTCAGAGCAATTCAGAGGAAGAAAATGGCATTTGAAACAGGCAATGGGAAAAGGAAGAAAACATAATAATTTCTGTGGAGTATGAGCTGACCCATAAGAGAAGAGGCTGTTCAAATGGCAGATGGAACACAGACATTGGGGAGAGAAAGAGAAATTCTTGCTGGTGGCAAAGTCCTTGGTTTTCATTTCATTTGCAAGGAAAAAAATGGCAATGATATGTGAAAGAAAAGGCACAAGTTGTTGGTGACCTGCTGCTTATTTTTTCAACATCTTCACTTGCTATCAGCTACTTGAGGAAGGGAAAATCACACAATTCAACAAGTGAAATAAAAAAGTCCAGTCTGACATCTGTATTATTACTGTTCAGTTATGACATTTGCAACAAAATAAAAAAGCAAATGCACTTTAGTAACATGCTTTTTATTTACAAATTTAAAAAACCAATGAAAACTGTTATTCCTTTCTACATGATTACCTATATATTTCTTCTTCTCCCTAGGGATGTCAGGCTTGAATTTCTATTTATCAGCTCCACACTTCTTTCTGTATTACTCTGATGTACAGATTAACCTGTCAGACCTAACCCAAAGGCCTTGACCTCTACTCTCCTTTAGGTACTTCTTCAGGATTTTCTTCTGCAATGGCATCTACACAAAATCCATGGTGGAGAGGTTGTGGTGCAGTTAGGGAGAGCTAATTTTAATTAATTAATCAATTAATTAATGCTTTGGAACATTCAAGTTCTATAATGGCTCCCTAAGTAACCTCATTATCTTATTTTCATTCCCCTCCTCTTGTCTATTCCCTTCTTTCTTTTTGTGTCAGATTTGCTTGCTGCATCTTGTTTTAAATTAGATTCTTCAGGGCAGGGACACTGTCAAACCTGGTTTGTACGGTAGCAGGCGTGTTTGGACCTCATCCTGACCGGAGCTTTTGGACACAACTGTAATTAATTATCATTTACAGCTGAGCCATAGTGATGTTAAATGCCTTGTTCAAGGTGTCAAAGCAAGTCAGCAGCACAGTTGCAAATGAAACCCAGATGGCATCTTTTTCTGCTCTAACTGCAAGACCACTGCTTGTTCTGTGGGACTGCTACGCTGAAATAAATGTTCAAAGATATTACAAAATTTTCCCAAGAAGAAGGATGGTATTTTTGATTTCCCCAGGCTTCTCAGAGAAAAAGGCCTCAGATACCTTTTATGTTAAAATACAGATCTTCTTTTTTAATCTAAGATTTCAGAAGCCTCTGGTTGCCATAAAATGACTTCTTGCCTAGTCTCAATAAAATCTCTTTGTTTTATTCTATCCAAACAAATTTCAGTATGGAGTGGAGATGCGAAAGATTTGGAAGAATGGGGAGAATGTAATATAATGACTGGGCCCTGAAGAGGGGACTAGCAGTTGCTAGGGTAGGTATATTGTACTGTAGCGATATCACAGGTAAGAGTGGTTGCTCTTAGATACATCTTCCCAACATTTGAGACCATAACCACTCATGCAGGACATGCCTAATCCAGGAATTGATTCTTATCTGTTAGTAGTTTAGTTCTTCTACACCTTCAAGAGCTTAAAACTATATAAGCTGTTAAATATTCAGCCAAAGATAGAAATCCTTCATACTTCAGCTCTGAATTCACTGAGTTATGTAGCTGAATCAATTGAACTGTAGTCTTTCCAAATCATGGGCTACCAACTGCCATGATCAGATCTTTTTTATTGTTTCTACTGTCAACAACAAGCTTGAGACAATGACATTGCTATAGTGTTCTTACTAATTAGTTGACAGGAGACATACTTGCCAAAGGCTTATCAACAAATAAGAATACACATGAAAATGACTGTTGCTTATGTGCATCTGCATGAGTGAGTGTCATGTAACATGCTTTTTCAGAGATGGGGCTGAAATGTTCTTGGATCAAACCAGCTCTGGAAAAGAAACATTATTTAAAACAATGCTTTCAAGCCAATTTTAGGAAAACCGTAAATGTTTTATGAGAGTACGTAAGTATCAGTGGAACTTCGATTATTAAATAATAAAGAACCTATCCAAATACAAGATATCAAATGCTTGTATAAACCAGTCTGAGGCACGTGAATAAAATCAATTGTGAAGCTAAACTTCAGATGCAGAAATTATATCTAATGCCTACAATGGCAATGAAACAAATATACACATTCAAATTTGCAGTTTAAAAAAACAAAACCAAACTAAACCTTGCTCAGTAATTTGCAGATATCTAAACTCACCAGGTATCTCCTTTAGGGTTTTGAAGTTCCCTACATACCAGTGTTTCTCCAGTATGCATTCCCAGAGCCACTCTGCCCTGCACAGCTGCAATGCTCCTGCCTCCTCCCTAGGTGTTGGTCTGCCTTATGTGACACATTCCAATGCTAACACACTTGAAAGTTAGATATCTAAGACATCTAAGATAGGTATCTAGGCTGTGGCTACACAAGTCTTGTAGTCCAAAACGGGAGTGCATTTTCGGAGATACCCTCACAGTTATCCCAATGCAGCACACTTAGGTTGGCATCATGGGGTAGCTTTGGAGCACATGAGCTGCATTCCATTCAAATGAAAATAATGTAGAATATGCGCTCTAGGAGTGCATGTAGATTTATACATCTGAAGTTGAATGAAATTAATGGTTTGTAAACTACAATTTACTCTTGCCTCATCAGCCTGGAGTACGTGCATTTGAGCCTTCCCCACTTGAATGCTTAGATCTGCCAAGAATGCCTTTTTGAGCCTAATCTGGCTCCCCTAATATTCTCTGACATGATCAGGCTGCTAACGAAATCCACTTTTTCAAACATAACTGCTACTGACTGTATCTTACATATTAACAAAACTATTTCTGCTTTGTTTTTTGGTTTGGGGTTTGGTTGTTTGGTTTTTTTTTTTCCATGATAGATGAGGGAACAGATTTCAGAAACCAGAGTTCCCATTTCTATGTTTTAGCTAACGAATTAACAGGAATAATGTTCTTCTAGTCAGGTTCTCCTTCTGAAACTGGAAGGAATTTACCCTGGCTATGTCATAACAATGAATACATTCTTAGTTCCATACATAATGAATTTCTGCTGAAAAAATCATGTCTGTCCAATACTTAGCCTCACTGAACAGATTCCACAGCTTGACATGGATTTTTAACTTCAGTGCTAGAAACCACCAGCTCTCATTGACTTCTCAGTATTGCCTCTCTCCTTGCTCTTATTTCACAGGGCCATTTCATATATGAAATTATTTTGTTTTTCTAGTTCATTAGATAATATTTCTGCTTACAGAACCTCAAACACAAGCCAACTTTAGCTCAGTTTTTGATGCCCCCTTTTCTTTTACAGATCACAGCCTTTTCTGAATATTCAACTAAACATCTTCAGCCTTATTTTCCCATCATTTTTCTTTACCCTACCTATTTCTTTAAGTTGTGAATACCTACATCCCTTCTTTATAATCTTTCTTTGAAGATATTTATAAACTGATATCATGTCCTGCATTAATGTTCCCTGTTCTCAACTATATAAATGTAGACTCCTCATCTCTTCACTTACATCTTTTTGTCCAGTGTAATGCTCTTGCTGCCATTGTTTGCAACATTTGTTTGAATTTCACATATGGATTTGTTTACTTTTATATGAAAATTTCTGTGAAACTTCGTCTTGTGGTGGGTTGACCATGGCTGGATGCCAGATGCCCACCAAGCTGCTCTATCACTCCCCCTCCTCAGCTGGACAGGGGAGAGAAAATATAACAAAAGGCTCATGGGTCAAGATAAGGACAGGGAGATCACTCAGCAATTACCGTCACGGGCAAAACAGACTCAACTCAGGAAAATTTATTTATTACCAATCAAATCAGAGTAGGGTAATGAGAAATAAAAACTAAATCTTAAAACACCTTCCCCCCACCTCTCCCTTCTTCCCAGGCTTAACTTCACTCCCGATTTTCTCTACCTCCTCCCCACCAGCGGCACAAGGGGACGGGAATGAGGGTTGTGGTCAGTTCCTCACATGTTTCTGCCACACTTTCCTCCTCAGGGGGAGGACTCCTCGCACTCTTCCCCTGCTCCAGCGTGGGGTCCCTCCCACGGGAGACAGTCCTCCACGAACTTCTCCAACGTGAGTCCTTCCTACGGGCTGCAGTTCTTCATGAAGTCCTGCCAGCAAACCTGCTCCAACGTGGGCTCCTCTCTCCACGAAGCCAGGACTCTGCTCCCAAGTGAGCTTCCCATGGGGTCACAGCCTCCTTTGGGCCTCCACCTGCTCCGGTGTGGGGTTCTCCATGGGCTGCAGGTGGATATCTGCTCCACCGTGGACCTCCATGGGCTGCAGGGGGACAGCCTGCCTCACCATGGTCTTCCCCACGGGCTGCAGGGGAATCTCTGCTCCGGTGCCTGGAGCACCTCCTCCCCCTCCTTCTTCACTGACCTTGGTGTCTGCAGAGTTGTTTCTCTCACATATTCTCACTCCTCTCTCCACTGCTGCTGTTGTGCAGCAGTTTTTTCCCCCTTCTTAAATATGTTATCCCAGAGGTGCTACCACTGTCGCTGATGGGCTCAGCCTTGGCCAGCAGCAGGTTCATCTGGAGCCGGCTGGCATTGGCTCCATCGGACATGGGGGAAGCTTCTAGCAGCTCCTCACAGAAGCCACCCCTGTAGCCCCCCTGCTGCCAAAACCTTGCCGTGCAAACCCAGTACACCTGTCAACTTTTAAAAAAAATTTAAATAGTTTTGTATTTCAGTACAGCTAATGCTCCATCTCTCAGGCTAATATTTATCTGAAAGACCACAGAGAGTGGAAAAACCTAGATAGTATATTTATAATACTCCTTCCAGTCCTTAAGTAGTTTCCAGAAAGTTACAAACAGGTACATCTGTCCATAGATTATAGTAATTTGATTTAGTATTTTTTTACCTGGATTTCTGAGGAATGGATGTTATCCCATCAGGTTCCACATGTCTGCACTCCTTTGTCTGTCTGCTCCTCTCCAGTAATTCTCTAATCTGCTGGCAATTTCAGTTTCAGCCACATTTGAGAAAGGAGTAGAATCATGAGAAGTATGTGATTTCTATATGATTGATGAAAACGAGTGATTGGGTAGAAAAGTTGGAGAGAGTTTTTAACACTATCTTCACAGAGAAGAGAGCTTTACAGTAAGAGAGCACAGTTTTATTAGACACCAGAGAATCTAGTCTGCATTGGTGGTTTCTCTCTCACACAGATTCCCCAGTATTCGATAAGGCAAAATCCATAAATGAAGTTTTTCCAATGTCTAATTTTCTTAATGGCAGCTCTTCCCTCTGGATTCTCTATGGTGTAATAAGGCTTGAGTTTATGCTGCAATCTTAGTATAATTCAGTTAAGAATTATCAATCAACTACAAGACACAAATCCATTTGCAACCAATCTATTTATTAATTCTTGTGATGCTTGTTATGTGTATTTGTCACCCTTGTTCTTTCTTAGATTTGCTACTTTTCAGATAGCTGTCATCTACTCTTTTTTTGTAGTCTTCTTTGACTGATGATTATATTCACGCTCCCCTCAAATGAAACTTTGCTTCAGACATATTGGCCTTACATTTTCTGTGTTGTGCTGACATTTGGAACAGACTTCAACCGTTTGCTCCTGTTTGGTATAATGTCTGTTCCAGCTCCCCAGTTCATTACCCAGTTGTTGCTCCACACTAATTAGCACAAGAAGTGCTCACTAGAATTGAAGAGGTGTTTGCTTTGTAAAGAAGCTGGACACTTACGCTACTTTAAACCTGACTCTTGCTCACCTTCTGCCTTTAGTTTCCACCTTTGGGTGTGCTAGATATAATTTAAACCCTGATTGCAAGTAGATACAGTCCCTGCTGCTTTGATGTGAAAACTGCTTTTTGCGTGATGGAAATTGCAGCTGTGAGTTAGACAGTCAAACCCTCTGCATTGCATGGCAAATAGGATTGCTGAAAATTTTCATGTTTGGAGCTAGGCTGGCCAATGAAAATAACTCAAGAGATGTGTTTTGGCTTAAGCAAACACTTTTAGGGACTCAGACCTAGATTCACAAAAGGACACTGGCACTAACTGCCAGTGTAGGTACCTAACTCCAAGTTGAATTCTCAGATTGCTTGCTAAGGTTTAGCACTTAAGGCTCAAGCTGCTGAGATTATCACCCATAAATTTCTTCATGGATTCAAGGACTGGCTGCTGGATATGCTTAGAAGAACTTACATCCTGGCAATCCATTTTCCATTTCATTTTCAAATCAGAAGAGCTTTCTACCCAGCATGCCGTTCACAGTGATTTCAGCACCAGTCTGCATTAAAGCTCTGCATCCTTAACTTGGAGCCCAGTATTTCAGTATACATGACAGAGTACTTAAAAGACTAAGAGCTACAATGTGGAACATCAGTCTTCTATGAGGACTGAACTCAGGATGAGTGCTAAACAGAAAGATGCCCAAGAGTGACATCTGCAATGGCATTTGGGTACTTTCCAGACGTGAAAACATTACTGAACGACCCCCACAGGACCCCGCTGATTTCAGCATCCTATACGCTTGTCTACATTTAGAAGTGTCTTCCTGCACATGCACCAATGGGATATGTGGAGCTTTGTTGATCAAGCTCTTCATACAGCTGGATAGCACTTAGACATGGAGTTATGGAGCCTTACAAAACCCAAGTACCCCTATGGCCCATACCCTCTATATAGCTACACTTTGTGTCTTCACAGCTGACACTTTGAAGGCTTTAGGTTCAGCAGTACCTACCCCAGCTGCACAGAGGGACTGAAAAATGGACAAAAAAATCAAACACAAATCCATTCTTGAAGGATAACAAGTTATCGCTACTTAAGTAAGCCATAGTAACTATTCAGCTATGAGTTTAAGTAGCTCAAATAACAAAGTAATTCAAAGTGTTTTAAATTTTAGTGAGAACTGTCAGTGTCAATTGTGACTTTGTTGTTATTTCAGCTGCAACAACTCAGTCACATTCTATCACGTGCTCCTTCCCTTGGGCATGGCATTGCGCACCTATCCCATACCTACCCTTTATGAAGTGATTTCCTAAGTCCGCATTTGGTGCCTGAACTCAGAGTTAGATGCTAAAAATATTATCCATAACCACAGGACCACTGAGGAAGAGGATGACCAAGAAACAGCAAGGGACAAAACCTAGGCCAGCTAATAGGAAATATGGTTGTACGTGGAGTGCCACCACCCTCTCAGCTTAGGCGCTGACTCCGTACCTTACGTGAGATTGGCAGTCACAGTCTGAAGTTCTCCTCCTGCCCCAAAGCACAGTTTTCCATTGAGTAGCAAACTTATACAGCAATTTCTTGTGAGAGCAGGACTACAGATGGTAGTACAGCCATTAGACTTTTATGTAATCTTCCTTGTGCCTATAACATCATGTAATGTTCCTCTGATCTCACCTCCCCTCCACTATCCATATTTTTCATAGGAAATGTCTATGGTCACTGTGCATTTTGGTATGCTCAAACATTTTCAAGGGCTTCTCTGAATTGGGCCAACATGGAGTTTGGTGGACTTTGATTTATTATTTATTCATTAATTTTGAATTTTAGATCAGCATTATGGACCAACATATTTAGCCCACCCAAGTTGGCCACAGTTCTGCACGTGGATGATTATAATACTTAAGGTATAAACACGAATTTTCTGACTAATACCTATCAGTCTAATAATTTTCAGAAGTAACAATTTTTAATAGTTCTCACTTAGGGCACAAATGCCTAAATTCTTCATAAACAGCACTTCAGGTGCTTACCTGTTTTTTTTTATCTACGTGCTTCAGAAACCTGATACTTCTGTCATACTTGTCTTTTATTGTCAAGAGCCAATAACTTGCTTTTGTATAGGTGCTGTACAGGCCCAACATATCTGTATTCCAGTACCTAGCTGTCTCCTTGGGAATTTGACAGATACCAGGTTGCAAGAAGGGTCAGAGCATATCTCCAGTATTAGGTCCAAAAGGACACTCTTCCCTATATTTTAAAAAATCCCACTCATGGGTTTCCTGGATTTCAAATTGAAATAGAGGTTCAAGCAAATTATTAGCCAGCATCAATACTTTGTCTGAACACAGGAACACACAATCAATACTTTGAAAATCCTCTTGGCAGAAATGTGTTTATAAGTACTTTGGTACTGCAACAGTGGTGGCAAGGGAGAAGGATTTGTTGGCATGTCACCTTTAACTTTGAAAATATCTGTTACATCTGCATAATGGACAAGACCACTCTCTTTAATCCCTTTAAAAATTTGCCTTTGGTGGCCAAGCACAATTACTGAATCTTCTATACTTTCCATGGCTGAGATAACAAAGTCATCATTAGAAATAAGATGGATTCCAGTAGTGACCACAGTGATGCTGCCTGGCACTCCTAGATAATGCTCTCCCCTGAGAAGCCTTACCCTAGTAATTACTTTCTTCTCCCTTTTGTCAACCTATTTGAAATCTATCACTTTTAATGAGTATTTATCTCCAAGTCAGTAAATCTGTATTAGGTAGCACTTTGTGTAATGTCTTATTTCAGTCCATTATCCATGGTACTCCATCCCATCTATGCGGGCTTCATTCCTATGATTTGCTCCATGTTGACTGAAGCCTTTGTTCGTGTAGAGCCCCTTCGACTCCAGCACCATTCCATATGGACCTAAGACTCCATCCTCATAGATAAATGGTGAGATCTGGGTTAGTAATTACAACATAGAAAGTGATTAGATTTTTTTAAAGCATTGACTATTTTGAATAAGCTTACTTCTAATTATTAATTGGAGTCTCCCTAAATATTTGCATATTGATTCCCCTGCATGCCTGAATTTATGTAAAATTAGTTGGCCAGAATTTTCGCAGTTCTTCCTTCCTGCTGCATAGGGTCATTTTTAATCTCTGAATCCCTAGCTTGATGAACATTATCTGCAAAACTTCAAAAAGTCCTTCGGATCGTTCCTTAAAATATTCAGGTGTGCCATTTCTAAACGTCCAGATGTATCTTACTTAATTTTGTCTAATAGTACTTAGGAGGCAGAGAAATTATTACAGGACACACTGAAAGAGACCATTATCAAAGGTGGACAAGTCAGTGAACTGCAACTTGTAGGGTCAAGTACTGGCCCTACAATTTGAATCTGCATATTTTTACTAGTATTAACAAAGCTTATGACTGATTTTATCCTTTCAAATTATCTAGCCCCAGTCAGGACAGGGGCCTTGTTGTGCTTGGTACAATACAGATGAGGAAACAGCCCTTCTCAACAGGCTCAAGCTCATCCCAAAAGCTGGCATGTGGCCAATTCATTAATTTGGCAGAGAAGCCATGTAGGGAAGCTTTACAGACAAGAAAAGGCTGTCTCCTTAGAAAAAAACCCTTACTGAACCAAGGCTGAAACTTTGGGACAATGACCAAGCCTTTTGATTTGTTGACAAGGACTATCTTAGCAGCTCCTGACATAAGTGGAGCTCACTTCTGGTTTCAGTCAAAAAGGAGCATGCTCCAGGAAGGTAGTCATCTCCGGTGGTGACAAATGGAATCCATGAAGGAATACTGCAAAAATCACTGTGAGACATTGTGCTGGTTTTGGCTGGGATAGAGTTAATTTTCTTCGTAGTAGTTGGTATGGGGCTATGTTTTGGATTTGTGCTGAAAACAGTGTTGATAATTCAGGGATGTTTTTGTTATTGCTGGCTTACACAGAGCCAAGGCCTTTTCTGCTTCTCACGCCACCCCACCAGCGAGTAGGCTGGGAGTGCACAAGAAGTTGGGAGGGGACACAGCTGGGACAGCTGACCCCAACTGACCAAAGGGATATTCCATACCATATGACATCATGCTCAGCATATAAAGCTGGGGGAAGAAGAAGGAAGGGGGGGACATTCGGAGTGATGGAGTTTGTCTTCCCAAGTAACCATTATGCATGATGGAGCCCTGCTTTCCTGGAGATGGCTGAACACCTGCCTGCCGATGGGAAGCAGTGAATGAAGTCCTTGTTTTGCTTTGCTTGCGTGTGAGGCTTTTGCTTTACCTATTAAACTGCCTTTATCTCAACCCACGAGTTTTCTCACTTTTACCCTTCCGATTCTCTTCCCCATCCCACCAGTGGGGAGTGAGCGAGTGGCTGTGTGGTGCTTAGTTGCCGGCTGGGGTTAAACCATGACAGACGTGTACATTCCTTCCTGCAAGGGACGGCCAGCCAAAGAGCATAACCTCTGCAGATCAACAGCAGACAGCGCAATGACCTTCAGTGTGAGCAAAAGACAAACACAGGGGCAATGGTTTTTCATCTCTAATTGCTTAGCGCGTATTTGGGAAAAGTCCATATGAGGAAGATCATCTGTCTTCTCTGCTTTGCCATAGTCCACACATGGATACAATTGTATTCACACAGCAGGTTGCAAGACTGAGCCTGTAAATATATTTAGTAAGTTACAGGGAGACATAAACTAAAACCATGTGTATTTGCTTTTAAGGCAATCAGCTTCAGTAGTGTTGTCAGCACCTCTGAGAGCCCGCCCCAGGTGTAGACGACCTTATTCTCTATAAACACATTCAGTGAAATCATTCTGATGTTATCCATATATGAGGATGTTAAGAAGTATGACACCACCCAGTTCTTAGGTGTTCACTGAGGAATTTTTGGAACCTGATTACACAGCAAGTGCTTTCACTGGAAAATCTTGAAGCAATTTTTGTAGGATAAATTTTTGTGCTGTTATAAGTGAAGGTTTATTCATGAAGAGACACATTCAGCTACAAGCAGTAAGCAAGTGTAAAGATTTTTCACTGCTTCAGATGTCAAAATAAAGCCTTACTAGGACAGGCACTGGCTTCTGTATGACAGGAAACTTCATCTTGGAAAAATCAGAGCTGAGAACTAGCAATCTAGACTCAAATCCTCAAAAGTAGTTTTGGCAACATGAAAGCCCATAGCCTTCATATGGGTTATGTTTCTATAGATATCAGTAGACGACACTGAGAAAGGTTCAGGTTCATGAAGCAATCAAGGGAACGTTTCATTTCGGGAAGAACATAGGCATCTACATTTATCAGAGCATTTCACAAGATCCCTTCCCACTGATACAGGTTTATTAGTATCTAGCAGCGCATGTGCTTTTTTTAACAATTGTTTTTAAGCATATAGTGTTCTACAATTGCAAATGGCCCAGAGGAACCCAGATCTTGGCTGTACTAAATGCTTTGGTAAATTCTTACAAATTGACCACATATTTCATGTAGAAGTGTACTTCCCCTTAAAAAGGGGAAAGGTTGAACTTCGTTCTCTTTTTTTACTGTGGACTTGTCTTTGCCACAGAAATATGTCATTACCTTTTGTCACAGGCAAAACAGTCTTGACTGGGAATTTTAATTAATTTAATTCATTGACAAGAAACACAAACTTTGCATTATTGAATTGGATATTGAGAAAAAAGATGACAAAAACAAATAAAGAAACACTTAAGTAAACACCTTCCCTTCCCTTTCAGCAGGCTCAACTTCGGTCGAACACCCCTCTTCCTCCCTTCCCAGCCTCAGTTCCCCTTATTTTCTCTGTGGGTTACATTTAGTCTACCTCAGTTCCTTTGGTGAGGTGTTGTGGGACAGAGGAGGTTGGGGGCACAGTGTGATGGTTGCTTTTAGCAGATCCTTGCTTCTTACTGATGTTGCTCTGCTCCGGCACAGGTTGCCCAGGGCTGCAGCCCCAGCATAGGCCACCCATAGCTGCAATCCCTCAGGGGCTTCCCTGCCATGGCATGAGTTACCTGTGGGCCTCAGTCCCTCAGAGGTGACCTCGTCTGGCACAGAGCTCCTCCTTCCAAGAGTGCATCTTGAGCTGTGCCTCCAGCAATGTCTCCATCCATGTGTCTCCTGCATTTCTTCTTCTGCACTGCAGCAGACAGTATTTCTTAAACATGTTTTAGCAGAGGTGCCGTGTGCTCCTGTGACTGGCTGTATTTTTAGCACAAGATGGAGTGCTAACACTTGTTTCAGGGCAGCTGGACCCAGCTGTGGACAGCACAAGGCAGTTTGTGGCCTACTCCCACAGAGGACACTCTGAAGCCCCTAGTCAAAACCCAGCAACTTCTGCCCAGTACTCCAACAAAGAAGGTATATATTTTTTTAAAGGACATTTTAAGAAGTTAGAAAAACTTGAAGAAAAGGGGTGAGAAGAGACATTTGAAAAACTTAGAGAAAACAAGACTTTAGGAATGAGGTTTTGATCAAGAGTCTTGAAGATCAGGATAATATCATGTAAGTACGTAAATGAAGTTCCAGTTTGGTGAACAGAAGACCTGAACCACAGTCACAGCTCAAATGATGAATTGTGGACAAAGAAACATACAGCTAAGGATTCAATGGATCATCAGCATGGAAGCTGATGTTACTTGAAGTTATGGTGTACCAAGCCATTATTCTTTATTGCCAGCCTCCGTGGTGTTATGCATTTCACACCGCAGATGAAGGGTTAAATTCTCAAGAAGGGCTTAACACTGTGACATCTAATTTGTAAGCAAACTGCCAGCCAGTTACCTCTCCCTGTTCCCCAAGCCATGTTATACTATATGCGAATGGAAGAAAACTGAACCAGAAGCTAGATGATAGGAAACAGTGAGAAGAGTAGTGGAGCTGAAGGGATTTTCCCTTTTTATAAGATGTCTGTTTGCTCACAACTTTCTTAGCTGTGAACTGTATCCTGCAGTGAAGTACTTAAATGATGCAATTTATTTTTCACAAAGAGATAAAAGAACATAAACAAAATACAAGGACCCAGTCTATTATCACTTGATGATGAGGGCATGCAGCCAACAGACCTGTTCTCAAAACCTTATTCATCTGACCTTATGTTCTTCATGAAAGATATGACCACAAGGCTATCTGCAAGTCAGAAGTTCACATCTCACTCTATCACTTGCAGTTGCTGTTCTATTAAAAATACCAAGGTGGGGGATTAAATACAAGAGAATATTTAAAAAGTAGATATCATCCCTTGGTTAGGGTACTCTTCCACTGCAGGAAAGATCTCATGTTAAATCACAGCTTGAAGAAGGTAAAGGAGGAAGAAGAATTTAAGTATATGTCTGATTTAAATCTATACTTTCCAATCTCTCATTGAAGGGAAGAAGAATCTCACTGCCTTTTGTTGGATAGGCATGCTCTGAAAATGGTTATTGTGATGGATCTGTCAAGTAAAAAAGGTGGAGAAGCACATGATTTGTGAATCTCTTGTGAACCTAAGCATGAATTGGAGCTTCAAGAAATTCAGCACTGCTTAGGCAAGAGACGTTTTGCTCATACACACCTATCGAAACTTGGATACCTAAAGGGCTTCACTGGAAAAAAACTTAGTCTGTCATAGACACTTGCTGAATTGAGGGAATTTTAAGTGCTAATGGTGACTAAGTATCAAACTACATGCTTAGAGACTCATTAAGGCCTCTAAATCACTCTTGCAAATCTACCGCAAAAGTGTTAGGTACAACAGGCAGCCATAACATACAAGTAAAATAGAGTTTTTAAGGGAGCTAGTATATAGACAGAAAAGGGATTACTTAGTGAAGAAGACAGATGGAGTGAACGATTGAATGACATTTACTAAACAGGAGAGGAAAGTGATAGGGAAAAGGGACAGCTGTAATGAACACAAACATGTAGTAGATAGAGGAATGGTGTGCTAGATTTAAAGGACATCTGGTGTAAGGGACAGCTGAAGTGTATGAGTGACATGCCCTAGATAGAAGGTTGGAAGTGTTGTGCATGAATGACAGCTGGCTTAGCTATTATGGGTGATATGTCCTCCACAGAGGAATAGAGTGCTGGATACAAGTGACAGCTAGTGTGTACTTTATGAATGAAATATCTTTGTTACAGCAGGCAAATATGAGGAAAAATTAGCTGGAGTGCCTGAGCAACATGTTCCTGACCAAAGAAGGAAGAGTTAGAAGCAATACAAAGCTGCAACACATAGGTAACATGACCTAGAAGGGGAAGAGAGCAGTAAGTGGGGCAAGTGCAAGAGGACCAGATTGGATTAAATGACCCTGGTGGGAAGGAGATGTCATAAGTGTAATGTATGACTGGAGTGTACAACTGATACGCCACTGGCTGAAAGTACTGTCAGTGGCCAAAGCTGTTAGAGTTGGCAGCTGGCTGCAGCCAACATGATGTAGCCATAGTCCTTGATCTTTCTGGCATTTCCCTGAAGTGGGTCAAGTTTTCCATGGGGACCATCATGGGGATTTCTATAATAAACACATTAGTAGATTGTTCCTGCTGGCATCATAAGTAGAGGATTTTTAATGGTGTCACAGTATTTTGTCCTTATTTGGACAATTAAAGTAAAGATGTCACTGAGATGCTAAAGTGGTCCACTCTGTACTTTTTGGAAGTCATCTCTCAACTGATTTTTTTTTTTTCCCCAAGTGATATTCTATTACAAAGGTAGATCTGTGAAGACACTAGTTTTCAGTCTTTGGGGGTTTTTCATGTTAATTCCCTCACTCAACAGCAGACTTCTGAAGACATTTACGTACTTTGTAGATCCTCTGTGATCATGAGGCAGGAAGCCCTGATCGTGATCAGTGTTACTGGAAAACAATCCTTATTTTTCTGAGACACTCTCTTTCTCTCTCTCTTTGTGTCCAGTCCGTATAAGCCCACAGACACATAAGTTCTCTGGTCTTATATTTTATATATCCATATATCCAAAATTGCATACATATGTACGTTTTTTTGTGTGTCATTACTGCAACAGTCATGATGAACTATAGGACAGTTTGCCATACTGTGAATTATTATAGATTATCACAACCAGCAAAAGATGTTGGAAGTCCAAAAATCATCAATCGGGATCCAGACTCATGAGCTAGGCTTAAAATTTGTGGGATTGTCCTGGTTTCTGCTGGGATAGAGTTAATTTTCTTCCTAGTAGCTGGTATAGTGTTATGTTTTGGATTTAGTAGGAGAATAATGTTGATAACAACACTAGTTGTTGCTAAGTAGTGTTTATACTAAGTCAAGGATTTTTCAGCTTCTCATGCCCAGCCAGCAAGAAGGCTGGAGGAGCACAAGAAGTTGGGAGGGGACACAGACAGGACAACTGACCCAAACTGGCCAAAGGGATATTCCATACCATATGATGTCACGCCCAGTATATAAACTGAGGGGAGTTGGCCAGAAGGGGCGAATCACTGCTTGGGAACTGACTGGGCATTGGTCGACGAGTGGTGAGCAATTGCATTGTGCATCACTTGTTTTGTATATTCTAATTCTTTTAGTATTATTATTGTATTATTATTATTACTATTATTATTATTGTTATTATTATCATTATTTTCCTTCCTTTCTGTCCTATTAAACTGTCTTTATCTCAACCCACAAGTTTTTTTGTTTTTGTTTTGGGTTTTTTTTTTTTTATTCTCTTCCCCATCCCACTGGGTGGGGGGAGTGAGCAAGTGGCTGCATGCTGCTTAGTTGTCAGCTGAGGTTAAACCACGACAGGGATGTAAACAACAAATAAATACAAAATGAGGCTACTTTTCATTCATCCAACTGTGAGGATATTCTCAGGCTTGCAGTCTTCATGCTGCCTTCTACCCTGTAAGGACTAGAAACTTTTTTCCTTTTAATGAAAACACTAAGCCCCAGTGAATTGTATGACTTCAGGAGCCAGGGATTAAGAAAAATATGAAATATCATGAGACGTACAATAAAATCCCTATGATAGAATCACCTTAACTGGCAATAGTGAGGTGGAAGGCCAACTTTAATTTAACCTTGGAGTGTGATGCAACACAGTCCCACAATGCAGGTCACATCTGTGAGGCAGAACCTAGCTCTCAAGGATACTCAAGTTCTCTTTTATTGAATATTCTTCATAAGTATATTGTGGCTTTGGCCTCTGTGCAGACTTATGAAAACAAATACTGTGAAGTATAACATTGTAGAGTGCTGTATAGGAACAGACAGGTTTTAAAATGCTTAATCAACCAGTCTATCCATACAAATTTCACCAAACACTGTTACTGGTGACCATCTTATACACTTATTAAAAGAACGATGCTTGTTCTTACAGCTTGGAATAGCTTTTATCTCGAACTGAATAGACTCTTTGAACCTAAGGCTCAGGTGTAGAGGAGTAAATGAAGCCCTGACTGTTTTCTCCCAAGTGGACAGGAAATGGCCGGATCCTGGGCTGCCTGCCTACATCCACACATTTGGTGATCAGAATAGCTAAGTAAGAATGAAGCGGTAGTGGCTTTTTGTTGGCATAGTTATCAAAGGGCTCTTTGGAGCTCAAAGACGCCTGCTAGCAGCAGGATGTGCT